>NC_057784.1:10146355-10446355 GCF_014825855.1 Bombus pyrosoma
TTCTAAAGCATTGAAGCCATCGACAGCGCATAGACAAAAGACTGCGACGAAGGCAGGCCATAAACAGTCGAAAGGCGACGTTGGCTTCAGGGTTTTTCAGTTATAGAGTAACACTGCTAGCGTGCGGATCTGGACCAGCTCATATTATTATTTCAACTTTTGTATCTTTTTCACTTCCGTATTTCAAATATATTTTCTATCTTATAATTTATCCACGCGTCTCTCTTATTATACATCTAATAACCTCAACAATATGTTTTTCAGAATTTAATGTCATTTCACGATCGAAGAATAAACGATACAATATAGTTAGCTTATAGGCTGATGAAGTTTGATAAAAATCAAAGAAAACGACTATTGAAACAAACTTCATTTCAATATCTTGGATAATTAAAAATTATTAATACGATGGAATAATACGTTTTCTCGTGAAAATTCCTTTTAGGATATTTTACATATCCTTTCGTGTTATCCGTATTCTCCTCGTTCCTGTATCTTTGAGTTTTGAATTGCTACAAAACCAGGAACATAAAGAAGAACTTCGTCATCCACGTAGCAACGAACGATCTTCCACCTCGTGCGTTTTCTCCCACGTGCCCTCGTTATTATCATTACCACATTTATCGCCCCCATTTACAAATCCCGTGGAGAATGTCACGGTATCGTAAGTAAACAAGCGAACAGAGCTCGATCAGGCTGAAACGAGTTTCTCGCGTTCACAGGGGTAATTTACCATGGACAATGGCTGAACCGTTCGGTTACCGAGCTCCATCCGTATTCACCGGACGAAACGCGATCCGTTACTTCGTCTGCGACATGGGGCCTGCATTGTGCTCGTGGTCCAGTGCGGAATTACGCTCGCGAGTCGACCGGACGAATCGGCCTTTAGATCGGGAGACAACAGGGGGAGGACCATGGTTAATGGGAATCCGTCGGCAATTTCGCGTACGAACTTGTCCTCCCGGAACGTGACGGGAATGCTAGCGAATTTGTTTTTCCTTCGTCCCGGCAATCAGCTGGAGGGTGTAAAATTGGATGGCTTGCAAAATGGATTCTTATCGTGACGGTTAATGGCTGGCCATGGTGGCTAGATGTATTGCTGGAGAATGGAGAAATCGAAGAACCGACGATCGTTTCAGTAGTACATATCGACAGAAAGATTCGCACTTGTTACTTAATTTTTAAGACTCTAGTCGCTATATGGCACGAGCGCGGAGCTCTGCTCATAATTTGCAATGAATCATACTGGATCTAGTAACTGGTGTTTTTATTGAATAAAAAATAGTTGAAGAAGATACAAAGGTGATAGATAAGAGTCACCGTTGAATAGTTAATATTATTTCCCCTGCAAAAAGGATCAAACTTTTGTGCTTTTCTGTCGTACTAAACTTATCGTAATCTTCGCACAACGAAGACAGTGATTCATCCCGTAAGCCTTATCGTTCGCGTCTTAATTTATGAAACATTTTCTTCGGACCAGATGCATGCACGTTATCCAACGATTTATAGGAGCCGTATCATATTCACCCTCGGTTGGCTGTCGTTCGTTCGCGTGTATTGATAGAAATTTAGGCGGACTTCTGAACAAGGCCGTTGCGTGTCCCGCAATCAGCTTGATGCGCGATTGTCTTGAAACGATCTAATTTATCTTCCAGTATTCCAACAGTCGGCCTCTCCGCATTGCGAAATTAATCAGGCGGCTCCAGACGCGCCTTTGTTGCCTGCCGCTCGTCAAGGCCTTGCTCTTCCGCGATAGATTAACAAATACGAGCCGCGTCTGGTACTATCTCTCCACGGGTCCCACTCAATCCTAATATTCTTGTTATTTAACGAAGCTCTACCCGCCCTTCTCTATAATTTTGCAATTCATCTCGCGCAAAATTTCTGAGTACAATACGACGCATACGATGTACGTGAAACAATCCTTTTCGCAAAAACGGTATTTCTAAAATTAACGTTGCAACGAGCTTTCAAAGCACCGCTGCGTCGTTACTTTGTAACGCTCCTCCAATATCCGACGAAATCGTCGTATTATCCCATAAATTATCTCGAGTTCGTGTTTTTATATTCACGACGTTGAAATCGCTAGCAATCAGAGCTCTATTCCGAGAAAAAGTAGCTAATGTCTTTTCCAATGAACCATTTCGCTCCAGCCTCGGTCACCCTCTTCGATTAACCATCGATACAAGTCTCCCGAAGTAATCGGCGTCGAAGTTTCGGTAACGAGCCAGTCTAGCTGGTAATATTCCCACGACGAGTTAAGGGGTTGGAGGAGCAGATACTCGGGGGACCTAAAGACGAACGTTTCCTTTTCGTGTTCAACTCCTCTCGCTACTTTGCGTGCCAAGTTTCAACGGAGCGTGGGTAATGGGCTCTTTTCCCACTTTCCTCGCGATGGAAAGCGAATTCCTCCCAGGTGAACGATGTTTGCCAAACCTCGGCCGACAGGGGGTGCTGCATCCACCGGTTTCAATATCGATCCGTATGATAGAGAGCGTGTTTGATCGACTAGTAGATGGTTGCCTTTTGCGCGTCACGATAATAACGTGCATTTCAGGTAGAGCTTGCCGAGATTAAGCGAATCGAAGTGCCTTCCTGACGTTTAGCCTATCGTTGGCATAATCGGTCGGATGTATATTCTCAAATCTATTTGCAGATTCGCCGTATGACCGCCTACATTGCGATCAATACGCTTTGACCGGTAGGTCGACGCCTCTGTTTGACTATGAAGCTTCCTCTCAGAGCCCGATCGCTATAGAGCAAAATCGTTATATAAAGTGTTTCAGAAAATTGGTGTCAAACTTCTGGAACATTTATGAAAATAAGTAAAAATCTTAATAAACGTATTTACGCAAATATACTTACGAGTATAATTTAAGAAATGGAACTTGGGCAGAAGTTTGTTTTACGTGTTAAATATCATAGCAAATACTACGCTCTGGATATTTCATACATTTTTGTGAATTATGCTCGCTCTCTGCATTTTTCAATGTTATTTCCAAAACTTCCAAGTTCTATAAAATTCTTTTCAATTGCTCCCCCCGTAAATGCGTTAAACTCCGCAGCCTATTCGTTAGAAAGATCTTGAAAGCTGATTTAAATAAAAGTAGTTCATATGTTGACCACTATTTTCAGTGCTAATTACTGTCTCGATATGTCGCAATTGGATTTTCGGTGTTTCAGTCGATATGCTGTTATCTTAACCAATGGGTATCGTATTGATATCATTTTTTTTTTTTTTTTCAAAACTTATCGTACCAGCAAAATAAATTCTTTGCGACATGGAACAAGTATCTGTTCGAAGCATTAAGAGATACGGTAACTATATTGTTTGCGTTTTGAAAATGTATCTATTTTTGCTGGGTAAGGACTAGTTGGAAACGTTAAAAGTGATAAAAATGAAAAAATGTTTTCTTAGAAATTATGGAATGAAGGAATCCCAGGAAGACCAGGATGGATATCGGGCGTTCACGAGATTAAAGAAATCGGCAGTGAAAGTAGTATCTACTAAAATATTTTTAAATTAACGTCAAATCTCTTCGATTTCTAAGTGTATTAATGTTACCTATCTCGATGCTGTTTCAAAGGATTTATAAAGTTGGAAGAAGAACAGGTAGCAAACATAGCTCTTATGTGATCTATAACTTTAACAATCATTTATCGTGCATTTATTTATTATTATCATTATTCTTTATTAATATTCCTTGTATCATCAATTATATATAATTTTATTTATTATCATTCCTTCAAAATCTTAAGTATTCTTATCTATTAGTTTCCATTACTCATTTTTATCTATTACTCTTATCTACCAGAAAAGAACGGTTCGTCCGGTATACTTGGACGGTTCTAACTTGTTATTTTCGATAAATCCAATACAATCATAACTTCTGATTGGTTTTATCTGTTCTTGTTATCATTAAAACGCCTTTTGTTTAATAAAACTTTATACACACAAGTTCATCGAGTCGAAACTTAGAATCGATATACGTACTTCGAGCAGATTTTCAAAATCGTTTTCCCGGAAACGAAGCCTCCCATGCAGAAATTTATTCTGCAGAACTTTTTCGACTGATTTCTTTTTATGAGGAAATAATTCCTTAGTCGGCTGTATCACAAATCGTCGAATATCCATATCACGTGATGGTGTGCGAACGAGTGGAATACTTTTGTCCCTGTGCTGCCTCAAATATCAAGTGACGAACAATACAAATAGATATTCTGGTCTATTTATATCGCTAACTCGTGATAATACATCGCAACTTTGAGTAGCATTCTTAAAAATGCACACGGAGATACGAGCGTAGATTCGTGACTTCGTGTAGGGTGAATTTTGTAATCACGACAGAGTCGACGCCGGTCTGGTACTTTCCAGCGTGTTTCGTAGCTGTTTTCGTGCCACTGACGCCGTGAAATCGTAAAAAATTTGCCATTCCCGGAACCGCAAGGGTAACCGCGATTTTCACAAATCGGAGTGGCACGACAAAAACTGCAGAAGCAGAAAATGCAAATTTTCGACGGTGGCGTCGCGCGGAATTTCCTGCTTTATTACTTCACCCCCCGGTGTCGACAGACCCAGACCGACGAGAGTAGATAGCAGGAGGCAAAAAAAAAAAAAAAAAAGGAAAGAAAAGGAACGAAAGGATACACGCTCCTGTGGATCGTCGTTCGCGGGAAGAGAGCGGCGTAGTCTCTTTTTTTCTTCATTATTCCCGCGACGTACACTTATTCCCCGGTCTCGTGGACGTCGCGTTTTCGTTCCAACGATTGTACGTCCCGACAATGGACCGACGACTCACGCTGAAGTTTCGATTCTGTCCCCGTCAATTCCTTTTTTTTTCTCTCTCTATAGCAGGCCAGCTACTACTTCGTCTCTTACTCCCTCTCTGTCTATCATTGACAGGAAAAAGTTTCACGTCGCTCGTGAAACTTTCTCATTGTCTCGAGTTCCCTTGTTTGACAAGGCTCGGCCACGGACTGGCCGGTTATCGTTCGAATTACCTGAAACCGCGCCATCCAACGGGACGAAACATATTTTTCCCTGCTCCCGTAGTCGTTTCGGTCTATTGTCTCGTCGGCTCGGGTGTTCCGCGACGAGTCGATGTCGCGACGCTCGCAAGAGAGGCTTTCCTCTCGGCACACGGAGTCAATTTACCGAGGAATTAATTCTGCTGTCAACGAAGAGAGGCAGAGAGGTTCGAAAGGAGTCAACCGTAGCTCGAGTGGCGACAGAGGCTGCGTCAAAGCGAAAATGGGACGCTTTAATTGCTTCTTTCGGTTTGTTTCCGCATTGTTTTGGACCTCGATAATCGCGTTGCCTCGTTCCAGCAACTTCATCAAGTGGGCTTGTAGCGAATTTTTAATCAAAGCCTGACGATGGCTTCTATTTCTACAACTTTCGAGTCCGCGAGAATTCCATTTCGTAAAATAATCCTCAAAAAGCATTTTCGTACGTGAACTCTTTTTTTTTCTTGTTATCTTCGTGTCTAGAATATATTCTACGCGTGTTGTTCGCCCACATTTTCTTAACACCCTGTCCAATCGGTATCTATTTTTCAATTAAATACCAAGTAACGTGTTTGAACCCCTCGTTCCATTACAATTTCATTCCATCAGAGGCAAATACTTCCACGTGTAAATTAACTAATTCCAAATAGCACTGGTCACCGTTTCCCAAAGCAACCAGTTGGAAATTTCACGCGAACGCATCGAGATCCACCTTCGGTGTCCCTTGGCGATAGTTCTAACCTGGTCTAACCCTTCGTGGCCGTGGACCCTTTTGGCACGAGCGTCGGATTAGATTTAACCATCGGTGGAGGACGGAGGTGAGTTCACTTCATAATGACTAGGGGGATCCATTGTCCATCCGGGCAGAGGCGAGGGTCGCGCGGCTAACTTCGCCCCGGAGGTATTGGCAACCGTGAGCAGGGATGGGCCTCGTGTCCGTCGCTATCCTCGACGAGTTACAAAGTCATTGTTTGCGATGGCTATTCCCGAGAGGCACGAATACGTTATTTTCGACGTTATTGCCGGTGAGAAGCTTTTGGTAGAAGCAATTCGATTTCCTCGAATCTCTCTCCTCGACGTACATACGTGATCTTATCAAAAAGTAATGCGACTACTTTCTTTATAACTTGGATTGAGTGTCTCGATAGACAACAAATAAATTGTAAATATTTACAAAAAAGAACCGATATTTTCTTGCTTCGAAGCTTCGGCAGCATAGAGGTATGTGAAATCGTTTTCTCAGCGATCGTCTTTTCTTTATCGCAAAGGGAAATTTAAAGTCTTTCGGCGACAACAGAAACCGCTCTGTGTTCTCGCCTAATTATACTTCTAGCAACAGCTCATAGATAACGAGTATTTTATTTATGCGTTACGTTTTCGCGAGCACTGTTTCCGAGTACAGCTGTTATAGTTTGCGCGCCTAATCGATTATCGTGATAAGCTTTGCCAAAACATTTGATGGCGGGAATCGGACACGTAAGTAACACGAAACGAAATTGGTTACGGCAAGTACATACGAAGCGTGCAATTTTCGCGTCGAGGTCACTCGATACAAACCGATAAAAACGTGTAACGTAATTCTGATTGGAAGAGTGCTTATAACGGAGTGACGTTATACTCTGAAACTCTCTTTCCCTGTTTGCCATTACGTTTTTATTTTGTTTGTCATTACGTCCGGATGATGTATAGCGTATATACACGCTGATTCTTGGAACCATAGCCAGACGATTCTATCGTATTAATATGATCCATATACTTGTACCGCTATCAGTATGATAATATCATTTTTCTAAACGCATCATTCAGATATCGATTACACGCTAATAAGCTCTAGATTGGAGGAAGGAACCAGCTATCGACGGGTAAAGACCGCACGGATAGTTCAATCGTCTGAGTAGGATGGTTCGAGGGCAGCGATCTTCCTTCTCTGAACATCGAAGAGAGAACGGTTGCACCGAACACGGTGCTCAATCTCCGCTCTCGATTCTGGTTAACCGAATGGCCTCGCACAGCAACGTTCCCCAGATCGTCTGTACCAATTAACACCGACCGCGCTCACGAGCACACCTAACGGGCAGCTCGCGCTACCAATAAACCCATCCTCGCATAAAATACGAACCGATGTCATTAATCTCAATAGCGAGGCTGAGGCCGGTAATTAACGCGGCCACCAAGGCCGAGGGCGGTACACTCTTGGCCAAAACTTTCGTCGAAGACGATTAATATCAAATTGCTCCGTCTGAATTGTCCTTTTTTCAAATAAAATCGTAATTGCGTGTATCATTACTTATACGAAAGATACGGTAATAGAGTGGCGATGCAACCAAATCAGCTAACAGCGGATCCACATCGCTGAAAGATTAAAGAGGGAACACGCACTTGACCTAGTTTCAACATATACGATTGGTACAGACCGACCGCTACAAATGTGTACAAATATACAGGTTATCTCCGAAATGATGGTACAAGCGGTCAGGTGATGATTCTACAGCAGAAAGACAAGTGGGACGCCTCGCAACTTACAAATAGTACACGTGCATCTGACGCATATTCAAGCTCGTTTCTCTCGAAAACGAAGCGTTAAACGAAAAAATGTTATTTCGAAGTGATTTCGAAGACGCCCTGCATGTACGTGTGTTGTCAGTGTCTGCAATAGCATCTCGATGGAAATGACCACTCACTTGCTACAAATCCCAACGACTACAATAACCTGCCAAATGTCTTCACAGACAAATTGCATTCCATCACGGATTTTCATGGGACATGGTGTTAATCGCTCGGAAAGGTTTTTAAAAAAGGGTTAAATTTTAAAGGGTTAAATTCCTATAGCGCGCAACGTCTTCTTATAACATAAGAGTTATTTTAATCGGCGAGATCTATCGACAGATTATCGAAAGAACGACGAGTTATCCAGAATTGGTGATAAAATAGCTCGAAAGGCAGAATGTCATTGGAACGAGCGTAATTCGCGAAACATGAATACCATCGAGAAGAAATAGAGCTGGTAAATCAGAAAACTTTCACCGGGGAGAAGATAGGCAGTAGTCTGAGCGAAATTATATTTACCCCTCGTGCTCTAGGGATATATTATTATTTTGGGGGAGACACTTGTTAGGATTCCGTATCCATGGAATCCCTACTTATTCTACTTCTATAGGACGATGGAAATTCCGTGGTAATTCGATACCGATTTTTCTTATCTTCTCGACTTTCGTCCATTCGTTTGATCATCGCTTTTGCTTTTATTTTTTCGTTAATAACTTTCGGCAATTACATCGACAAGGATTTTACATGTATATCGAAGGATATGTGAAAGTAAAATTATTGGAAACGTTAGGCTTAACTACATGTGTCAGGATAGATGTCTTACAATTGCGTAAATCTTTCTACGAAGATACGGTATAACACGAGGAAGGAGAATTCGATACAATTACCGTTCGAACACGGCTAAGACACCGGTTGATAACGGTCCACGAACCAGCGAAATTGATTTAGAGCTGGTGGTATCCTGGATGGCATCGACGGCGCCGATAAATCAACGCGAAAAGCAATTTAAACCGGTACAGAGTCCGATCATCGTAACCCTGGCAATAGCGACCGGCTGTGGATTCCCAACGTTGGCATAAGTTTTCATTTGCACCGACCCGCTAACGAAGTCTTCGACGATAAATTCGCCGGAGCTTTTCCACGCGGGGTAATCCCATTGCCGAGGCTAAAGCCGGTCCCGAAGCTCAACGAGGATCGGCCTTCTCCGCGCGAATTAAGACGAATCCTTCCGATATGGTTGCCTGCACCTTGCTACCAATTTTCTCGATAAATTCTCTACGGAAAATGGGCCGATAGTCGACGATGCAATTCCTACAGATTTGTTCCCATTCGATCGTCTAAGCGTACTGAAACGAACTGATGCGGTTAAAACACGTTTTATACCATGTCGTTTATTTTCTTGAAACGAGGAAGCTCGAAATATTAAATCGTTTCATAAGTAACGTCGTATTGATCTACGCAACCGTTGAAATTCAATGGTACTTATCGTTGAATAATGTATTATGCATCTGCTGTTTTCTGGCATTATATTTTCCGAATACTATGCGCATGAAAATGAATTAAATCGACGCTCGACTAACTAGAACAATCGTTTAAAAATATATCAAAAGACGATAGAATTTAATTCTAAATAATTGCGGAAGTTGCTCGTTTCTGTTACAGCGAGGTGCTTCCGGATTTAGGTGTCCACTTTCTCGTGACTCAGCTATATTCGTAAAAGTTTCCTATGGTAAGCGTACAAAGTGCTTCTGTGAATCACTGTAGGTGTATAACCCGAGTCTTGTTAAAAGATTGTCGTAATTTCATAATCCCGGTCGATTACGCAAGCCAGCCGCAATGCTCTCCCCTAATAAACGGTCCTCCGGCTGGTTGCATTATATAGAAGACGGCCGTGAGCGTCCGGTATTTCGCGTTATTGTGCAGGGGCCGACGAACGGGCTGCATTGTCGTTTACCAAGGGGAAAGGGATCACCATGGATGTGGTCTGGACGTTAATGGCATGTGCTACGGTCCGCCTGTAAACGCGACCAGCCTGCATTGCGGCTGCACCTGCACACCGTTGCGATTCCAAGCCGCGGTTCACATTGTAGCTGACCGCACCGACTCGTCGTCGCTCGTCCTCGTATATCGTGTATGCGAACACCTTCTGCCGGATGCAGCTGGCCCATCAAGGTGAGAAAAGAACAATCGTGGACAGGTTTAAAAGTCTTTCTCCTTTTTAAAACACCGGTCATCCACGTGTCTGCGTTCGAATGCGTCTCAACTGGATGTCCGTGCTTACTCTGCTCTTCTTTCAGTCGTTTGCCCATGTTTGATAATCGTTCGAGCTATCTCTTTGAGTTGTCAATTTTTGTTGCTTTTAGGGAGTGTTAAGATTAGACGAAAAACAGTTTTGATTCCGCGTGGATCATTTTTAAACGACTGCTCCTTCGAGTTTTGTCGACTTACAAATGCGGCATACGAGCTCTACTCCATTCTTGATCATCGTCGTTAATTGTCAATCGTTATTACGAAATAGAACAAGAAATCACTATGAACAAAAGTTCAACGAGTTCATGAGTTTGCACAACTTTTCTGTTTATTCCTACCATCTAGGAGATCCCATTTTTATTTTCCTTCTTATTTTCTCGAAACGGACCGTTGATTTTGGAATATTCGAAACTTTAGACACATCCTGAGACGATAAACTTTTTTTATTTTGTTCAATAGATCACGAATTTTGTTTTTAAAGTTTCTTCTTTCTGGAAGAGGGTCCGAAGAAGCGAGTGACAGACAGCGATAGTTAACGATGGCTTTCTTATGGGTGTTCGCCATTAATTCGTACCACGCTCGTTCCTCAACCGGCACCGGATGAAGTTCCGCGCGTCCGTCACACTCTGATTCCCCTGAAGCGTACCAGCCGCGAACCCGAAAAGGAAGCAAAGTGAAAAAAAAGAAGCGAAAAAGAAGAACAAATGTACCAGGATGGAATGAAAGAAGCGTGGAAAGGGGAATATCGGCGAGGAGGCGGTAGGAAGCACGCCGCGTTATTGCACGCGACTGTATGGTTGCGTGCATAATCGAGGGTCCCGAAAACGTTCGAAAAACTCCACGACGCCCGGTTCGTTCACCCCTGAAACGAACTTTCTCCTCTTTGTTACTCGTCCCGATCGAATCTACGCGCCCGATACCATCTACGTGCGATTTCTCGACGCACCTGTAACGCTTTCACCGTATCCCGACGCCATAACGCTTCATCATGGTCGCAAAATTCATCTTTTCCAATTCACGATTTATAGCACCGTGAACGTCCGTTGCATCACGGGTCGTCGCCTCACACGGGAACAATGTCCGCGATACAACGAGCAGACGTAATGTTCTCACGAAATAATAGCTTCTATTAATTCACTTGCAAATTTTTACCCACAAATATTGATGTACAAAGATAATTTGTTGTGAGGAAAAGGTTGGTTATTGTAATGTCCCAGAATTCAGAAAAGGAATAGCGATAGTTTTCGAATGGTTTACAACGTCTCGACGAAATGTATCGTTCGAGTTCAGAGTTTAACAGCTTAAATACCATAACTTTTGTTCGCTATTGGATATCATGGACAGTACAACAAAATGTTGCCCGTGTATTTCGCTCATTTTACTGTGTATGTCAATGGGTTAAGAGGTTAACGATTAAATATTTCATCGGAATGGAGGATGTAAGATATTACCAGCGAATCACTTCGGTGGGAAAATTCAACGTCTCGGAGGGAAATGGTCCCGGAGGTGGAGCGAGGCTTCGAAAAACTTCCTGCACCGCCTAATGGCACGAGAAGTCGAACGGGGTCTTCTAGTATTTCCGTCTCAGCCCTCCTGTTCGTCAAGGAGAACACGTGGAGGGTGTATCCCGATCTCATTCCCTTAGGACCGCGTCAAGCAGACAACGATTGCTTGCGACTTGGCACACGAGGTTCCCCAAAACCAGCGAAAAAATTGTGCGACTCTATGGGGAAGTAAACGATTCGTGTCTTCTTTGATTTGCTCGTTTGTTCGATGAATTACAACAGGATGGTGGAAGTGGAAATGGTACATTCAGGATTGGCCTTGCAGAAGATTCCGATATATGGAATTGTAAATAAATATTACCAATTGTTTAGTAATTATTCGTGATAACAGTCACAGCATATCTTCGTATTGTTCGATTCATGATTATTACAGTTAGTTGGGAATGGAAGTCGTGAAATGTGGCGTTTACTCGCGTTCGTAATTGAAATTACAGTTTCGAGACATTGATCAGGCATCTGAAAATTATCAGAGTTGTCTCTGTCGTAGGCATGGACCTTCAGATAACTGTGATTAATTCAGCAGGGAGCAGAGATGCAATCTCGATGTCATTTGCATCGTGCGACTTTTTGAATTCCAGGTAACAAGCTATTGATCGATTTGCTGCATCGACAAACGCAACACGGTATTTGGCGATTAATAACGTAGCACGTAAACGTTTAATTTCGTCTGGTTCCAGCAAATTTCATCTGAGCAAGGACTAAGAAGCATCCTCGATCGTTGGACGTTCATCGGAAAATCATTAGTCAAACGTACGAGCATGAGGAGAGATTAAATCCATCGAGACTCGTAATATCGATTTAATCCCAGGTGCTACGAACAAAAATCTAGAGAAAATGGACGACCACGTTAGAATAAGCAACCGTCGCGTTAACGTATTTCCCCGTAATATCGAGAATTATGTAAATGTCGGATGTTACGAGCGAGCTGGGGTTGTTGGTTAAAATCGAAGCGTTATTTACGAGCGAGTAGAGGCGGAATTCGAAAGCGGACGACACTTTTCCCTCTTATTTTCGACATTATGCGTCGTTAAATTTGCACGCTACCAACGTTTTCTCTCGCAGAATACAGGCTTTGTAACGGGGATTCTTAAATCTTTAAAATATTATAATTGGCACGTTGTACGTCTTCGCACGTTTCGTCTCTCCAAGAGTCTCATTTAATTTATCGTATCCTTTCCACATATTTGTTTTCTTTACTTTCCAAATCGATTGTTGCAGAACGTTCGATTTTAAGGTACGTCATAAGTCAAAGAGGATAAAGAATCGCGTGTTAACGGCAGCCATCAGCGGTGGCAAATGGAAAGAGGCGCAACCCAATTTCACCGCGGAGGAAAGAGCTTCGATTGCCACATACTGGCAGCCGTCACGAACACTTCCACCGAGAGGGAAAAGCTGCGGGGGGAAAGCTTGTCGAGCGACGACAGCTCGTCCCATCTAGATGAAAGTGTGACGAAACCCATACAATATTCAACCTTCGCGAAACCTTCTCCATCATCGGAATTTTAACTTTGAAATTCAACCATTTCACCGACCATCCTCTACCTTAATTTCTCCTGCAAAATAAATTTCGTATACATCAAATTAATTTCATATCCGTTAGTATTAATTTTTGGCGTATAGGAAATTTCGTTGCTTCGAAATTTCGGATAAACGAGACAACGTCGATCGTTACATCTTTGGTTCGTCCTTGATTATCGATTTTCTCACGGATTCTGTCTTCGCGCTTTTTTATTTCCTATTTCTTTTCTTTCCTTTGCTCTGCTGCGCTTTCATTCTGCTCGTCGTCTGCTACTCGTCTAAAGATCACCTCTATTTCGCTACTGTACGCCGAATTACATTCGTACAATATACAATAAATAATTAATAATAACGATAATAATAATCGTTTTTAAATTTATTCAAGTACGAAACGCTATGAAACGTAACCGGTGAGTGGAAATCGATTTCCGAAAGGTTCCGATAATTAACTCTGGCCTCGATGGAGCGACCAATCAGTGGAATCGAAGGGAGAAAAGAAACACACTGCTCGTTATTGCAGTTCCCGAAGTAAAACGGTATTTGCATGGGGAACGGAAGAGGTTCCGTTCTGGCTGTTTCCATCCGTCGTCCACTTGGCGAAGCGTAACGACCAACCAAGCCGCCAGCCAGCCAACCAACCAGCCAGCCAGCCAGCCAGCCAGCCAGTCAGCCAGTCAGCCAGCCAGTCGGCCAGACGATGGACTGGGAACCGTCTGGTAGACCTTGAACGGCCCTTTAACTGGTTGCACTCCAGTCAAGGTTGCCTTCTTCCTCTTTCCACGCCGCTGTTGCGCCCGCGGCGCAAGGGACCGGATGAATAGGGTCGTGAGTTCGCCACTTTGTCAAGGTCGTAGCCAGTCAGCGACGTAATGTATTTCATAGACCGATAAAAATCATACTCGAAGCCTTTTAGTCGGGTGATTTTTTGGTTTCGGTTGATTGAAACGACATGGAAGTTGCCACGAAGGTAGAAGGACGTTATTAAATGATAATTGCCTTTCTATAGAGTTTCAGATTGAAGTGGACAGTGAAAGGACTTACGAAGACTTTGATTTTACCACGTGTATAGTTACATTATGTAGTGATATATTATTAACGTCGTTGTTCTGTCTCGAACGCGATCATTATATTTCTATTTCTATAAGCCGCGTATCGAAGAAGAGAAAAAATGTCCATGCGGAATTACAAGAAGATCCAGACACGAACGCAAAGTGACGAGAAAGCGTAATCGATGACTAGATGTTGTGTGATGTATTTACGCACGAATCGTATAGCTCCGTGTCTGACAACGAATGTAACCAAATAACGTTCAACATATACAGCGTGCTGGTTCAAGGGTAGATCGACCCGAGACAGCATTCCTTATCATTACGTCCCATAAACATTATCCTCGGTTCCATCGAGAATGATTCCTCGACCCGGGTACAAGGAATCGAGCGGAGGTAGCACGTAACCGACCTGTGGGAAGGACAAAGAGGTACGTCGAAGGAGGAACTCTGGAGGAAAGAAGACGAAGAGAGAGACTTGGAAGGTGGCCGTAAACGGTTCCAGTTGAGGAAAAGAAACCAAACTTGAAATTTCGCTGTTCGAATAGAAATTTTCCATTCGATATTTTATACTTCATCTACGCTATTCGTTATCACATTATGAATTTACTGATCGTAATCTTTGCAATTATTCTCGATTACCTAACGAGATCTTCGTGATAAAATTTCATTTAACAGAACATTGATTTCTCTTAGTATGTGCGTTATATATAGCTTTGGATACACGTTTCTATTTTTTCCGAATATTTCTAGCGACGATACTTGCGAAAATTAACTTTTTCTCACTTACATTCTTTCGTAAAAAATTTAGTTTTCGCCTTTGATTCCAGCACACTTCACCGTAATCGAAGAGAAGAAAATTTCTATGAATTCTGACGCAAAGATTCTCGAGGATTTTTCAACACGTCCACCGAAGACGCCATTGAACAGCTAGTAGAACGAGTATCCAATATGCAAAGTGGTCGGTCGGTGAGCGCGCGTTTCAGGTACCATCGGCGTAACTCACCGGAATATCGTTGCTCGCGACGGGCTTTTCGAGGGCGCGAGTGAGAGGCGTCACGTAAGAGAGAGTGTACAGAGCTGATAGGAGCCACCATTACCCATCCCCGTATTCAAGCAACCCCGTGTACAAGCCCGTACAACCCCTGTATACAATCTCCGCGTGGCCAACAGGCTGGTCGAGAGCTCCGGGCCGTTCGTTGTCTAGCGTACCGGTCTCGTTCGATCGGACTACCCTTCCAAAGCTTCCGCCAGATGCTAATTAACTGTGCGACCCGATCGAATCAGTCGACTTCACGCCATTCTGTTCAAGGATTTCGTTAGAATTGCATTATCACATACATATCGTTTGGCGATTTACTTCGTTGAAACTTTTGCCACCACAACGTTTCAAGAGACAGCGTGAGATAAGTTATTCGAGTTAATTACGCTGCAAAACCTTAAAACTCGATCTTGAACTTTGCACAGAGTGATCTAACTTGTCGTGCACTGGCTGAGAAAAGGTATTTCAACGCTTGCCATAGAAAACTTGTATGTACATGTTAAAACATTTCAAGTTTTTATCGCGATTAAATTATCGATCAAATCTAAGAGCCATCCGGAAATGTACATAGAAATTCTAACACGTATACAGTATACGGTATAAACGTATACAGTATAGATAATCTTGAACAGATAAAAGATGTTAAAAGTGGCATCGCCGAATGTCGAAATCTATCGATATGATTAATATAACTTTCTATAAGCGTTCATATACTTTCGCGAGCCACTGGTATATAAAATAAATTTGTCGAAGTTTCTTAACAAATGTACGATTATATAATATACTTCTTTTCTCGGTGATTTTATTTTCTTTCGGCTATCTGTAAACGCGAACAAACTAATCTGAAAGATATCAATTTCATTCTTTTCTCGCCCTTCGTACCGTCTCCTTGGCAGGTTTCATTGCACGAAGGCCAGATTCCATGACGAGCCTGCTGCGGAATGTTTGAGGACCCGTCGAAGAGAATTTACTCGTCGGGATTGATGTTTGCGTCAGGGAACGTAACTGGGTACCGAGGAAATATTACGCGGCGGGTTGTTTACGCTTCGCGTGTTTTGTTTATCGATTCGCGAACGCACGCCGACAAACCCTAGGGATGGAAGGTCTTGGATGAAACTGGCTCGAAAGGGAGCCTTCCGATGCCAGAGGAAATTATAATCCGGTTAGACTGTTTTTCTTTGTACAAACAGAGAAGACCTTCGAATCCCTAAGAGGATCGCTGTTCGTTCCTCGACACGAAATCACAAGTTTGAACATGTTAGAAATTTTGATTAGGAAGATCGATCAATGTGCGATTCATTCGCTCAGGTATTCGTTCCTTTACGAAGTTTCATATATGTAGGATATTTGCATCGTGTTGATAAATATAATTATAAACGTAAATATAATTATCATCGTAAGTAACATTTCATATACGCGTAATTCTGTATATATCATTTGCCACTAGATAACTATCCGAATGAATAACAAATCGAGTTCGAGCAACGTGACCTAATTGGTATTATTTAACAACGCTTTTATGAAATTGGCCGTTTCATGTGCAACAATAACCGATGCTATTATTCGTTTATCAGAAAGATATATCTGGTCCTCACTGAAACCTAAATTTCTCAACAACAATGATAACGAATTAAATTGGTAATTGTGTGCAACAAATCTTACTTAGATCAAGCTACCGTCGATACTGCTCGTTATCTCGGTGTTCTCGTAAATCGATGTATGTGAGTCCGCAAGTCACTGAAGCTAGGTCGATGGCATCATCAAAGTGGATCAAACAGTCAGATATATCCACCACTTCGATCATTAAGAACGTCAAGAGAATTTACATGATTAATAGCGAATGGTTCGTACCAGATGCGATTATTATTTTCGTAATAGATAACGTAATGGTTAAATAAAAGTTTTCCTGGAAATTTTCTAGAACAAATATCCTTGAGAAACGTGAGGCTTAATATTGTCTTTTTTGAAAATGAACATTACCAATCATTTCAATTCTAATTGACGTATGTGATAACCGATAGATATCGTTTGAAGATAAATCCATTCTACCGCGATAACGAGATTCTTTATCCATTTTCATCGTATCGTGATCAGTCGGTGGCGGTGAGTGGCGAAAGAGGAACAAAATTCAACAGTGACACAGAAATAAAATATAATACAATAGAAGTGGATAAATAAAGAAATAATTAACAGCGCAATGAAAATGCGGATAATACCTCTCGTTTTGGCAGCAGCGTTCGTCGTGAATAGCTTCGTCGATGGTAAGTGAACAATAAACGAATACCTTTTGATAAGCATCGTTGTATCTAGTATAACAGTGTACATTGGTTTACGATTGTGCAATAATACACATTTAGTTCAATGAAATTTTCTGCTCTTCCTACGTTCGTTTATTTTACATCGATGTAGTTGCTTTAATTCAAGGAGTTCCGGAAAGACTACACACACGCTTAAAATATTTATTAAATACTTTGTTATAAGTATAATAACAAAATATATGGCGTATATTATTGCACTGTGCAAAGATAAGCAATTGACTAGGAATTTCCTATTTCTTCAACGTTTATCTATCAATTATGGCGCAACTCGTCGTGTTAATATAATTCTTTTGTGTTAAATTCTGAGAAAATGGAGAGCATAAGCGTGAAGCGTGAACTTCTTTAAAAAAATTTTATAGGAGGCCTGCTTCCACAGTCGACTACTATCGAAACAACCGAGACTACCGTAAATCCCAATTCGCAGGTAGAATGGACGCATTATAACTTGCACGGACGTATAGTTAACGGGACAAAAGCTGCACTAAGGCAATTTCCTTATCAAGTATGCGTCGTATTTTTATAAGATATTTTCGTGTCTCGAATGTTTAGTTGCTCTATATATCAGTCGATTCTATGTATTGCGATGATGCGATTTGAAGAGTAAGTTAATTATTTCCTAGAAAATATTTTTCGCAGGTATCTTTAAGAGAAAGTTACAGCAATGCACACTTCTGCGGAGGATCACTGATAGACGAACAATATGTGCTCACAGCAGCGCATTGCATGTTTGAGGAGTGAGTGATTCAAAATGTACATTTCTTGCGTTTCCACTTATTTAAACTCGCCATAAGCGCGTAAATGCCAGTTACGAGTAAATTGCAGACAACTATGCAATTTCATCTATCTATAAGCGTGACAGAGGAGACGCAACTGGGACAGTTTCACTTATCAAATATTACTACGACCTCAATTTGAATAATTTATACGGTTTTGAACATTACGTTATATTCTGTATATACTTGCATGTATATTTAAAGTCTATTTCCGAGTAATCATTTTCAACATGGTGTCACTTTCATAGTGGTGACTCGCAGATACAGCCTTGGACAATCATAGTAGTTGCCGGTGACATTAAACTCAGTCAACAAAGCCAGACTGGTCAAAGAAGGGGCGTAGACAAGATTTATGTTCATCCCAAGTTCGATATGAAAACCTTGGAGAATGACGTAGCTCTTCTCGCTGTACGATATTATTTTTCGCAGCTTTAGCAAGTATCGTCAATTTTTACGAATTTTCTCATTCGGTTGTTTACGTTTTTAGCTCAAAGTGCCATTTGCATTAACGCCGGAAGTTAACGTTGCTCCTCTCGCAACTCATACTCCTGTTCCAGAAACGATTTGTCAGGTAGCAGGATGGGGTTACCCAGCGGAAGTAAGTTCGTCAGTTTGCTTCTGCTATCATATATATATATGAGGAAGATCTATTTAGGCAGATCTAAATTTATATCGGAGATTCTTTCGTTTAGGATTACCCAATTACCAGCGAGAACCTCATGTACATAGATTTGCCGCTGTTGAGCCATTCCACGTGCAAGAAACTTTTGGAGAACATAACTGATTTCCCAGCTGGGATGCTTTGTGCTGGATACATGGAGGGCCAAAGGGATGCTTGCCAGGTAACGCACACATTCTATTAAAATGTCAAGCAACTCTTAACGAAAAATCCGAGCAACGCTGATTATAGTAAAGTTGGTTTCGTTATTCTCGATTATATACTCAGAAATAAATTAACTTTTTCACTGTGACGAAAATGGTGATGTGTTGCAATAACTGTTTTATACAACTATATTGTATTGCACATTTAAGAAAAGATCGTTCCACGTGAGGTTTGGATGTAATTATTTAACTATTGCTTATCGTGCAGTTCCTGTATGGTAGATTTTAAGGTGGGAAATACATAATGACTCGCGTATTGTCGTCACAATCATGAATCTTAACAATTTATAATTTTCGACGTGTTCGTACCTCGTACAGGCTTCAGAGCGAAAGAGTTAATCGTTAAACGTTAAAAAGAGTCGAAAGTAGTTGTTTTAATTTTCTGAAATTTTTCATAGGGCGATTCTGGAGGCGGTATGATCTGCGGTGGATTTCTAACGGGTGTGGTTTCCGGTGGAGATGGTTGTGCACGGCCACGAACTCCTGGTGTCTACGCGGACGTCTACTTCTACAGACTTTGGATCGCGTCGCATATGAACACAAATCCGATCACGCAATATTCGCGTAAAAAAAATAATTCTGGCTCGGAACAGGTAGTGACCACAACGTTGCTACCCTCGGTTCTACTATCAGTACTGTTTCACATTTGATATGAAAAAGATGGTTGCTTTATTCATTTCGAAATATTACAGTAGTGTCCTCTTAACTGCGGCAAGTTCAATATTTCATCGCTTAAGTTATCAGAGAAGGTACATTAAACCGAGTAACACCAAGCCCAAAATACAGAAGAGGCTTGCTGAACATACCGTCAAAAGTTTGATTAAATCCTATAATTTAACGACTGATAGGAATACGACGAAGCCTAAGCTAAGTGGACACTGCTATAGTTTCGACAAGATCCATTTTTGTGTATCATCTCATAACGAGACTGCGAATGTTTATGCAATTTCACGTTTATATCAATCTGATCAAAAAAACAGAACCTACAAGAAAATTTGTTTCACCCAGTAAATATTATATCGAGTATTTTAATTAGAGTATTTTACATATTCCCGTGTATTATATACGTTCAACAAATATTTGCATTTTTACGTTCGCCATATACTAAAGATCCGCAGATTGCTCGGAGTGAGATCACTATTTGCAAACGAAGTAATAAACGATTAACAGATAAGTGGCAGTTTCATTTCTCAATGATCGAATCTCTCGTTTCCATTTATGGAAACCCGTGTCGATCGAAATGTCACGTTTCCAACTCTGGTAAAGTAGGAACTTTCGGAATTCCACGGTTTGATCACTTAGACGAGCCAGGCGAGTCATGGTGTATGACTTTTTGGCGGTTGGCTCGCGTTAACGGGCAAAGGTTAGCTCGGAAAACGAAAACGAAGGGATCAGCAGAAAAATACACATCTGGATGGAGTATCCAGTTGCTTTGATGTGGAACGAAAAGCTTCGACGTGGTAGACACGTAAAAAGCTCCTGGCTATTTAATACGAAGCTTCAGGGAGAACGATAACGAAAGGTATCAGTGGTATTGCCGATGGCAGCGTTGAACGATATCTCGCCGCGTCTGACGATTCCCGGCCGTTTCTACTGAATTTCACGCTCCTCAAAGGAACGTTCGTCTCGAGATATTAGAAGAAAATATTTGTCCATGCTCGACGGCGCGGGACAGAAAGTTGATGGATGTACGAATCGAGCCAATTACCGGATAGAAATGTCGATGTAATAGGATCTCGACGGAATGAACCGCGGAATGCGGATAGGCTATGTTTTCGTTCGATTGGTTGCATGGTTTCTGTATAATCATGGTTGTTTTCTCGGGGCAAAATAAATTACGACGCGACACGATAATTTATACCGATAGCTTATCGGATGGGATCATTGATCGTTTTATGGTTTTCAATGAAACAGTCGATTCCATTGAATTAAAAAATATCTTTTATCTTCTATAAGATTCGATAAGATTTAATATCTGATTTTAATTGTATCTTTGGTTCGGCATAATTTCTGGCGACGGATATACAGTGGATTATCAAATCTTTGTTTTTGTCTACAACGATGAAAATAAAATGCATTTTAACCAGAATGCATAAGCTTCGGTGCAAATTTGAGAGAGCATTCGATTCTTCCACGTATAATTGGATTCGACTGCATTGTTTCGGCTCTTGTCGCGTGATCGCAATTTCCGGAAGGCGGCTTCCGTTTCCAAAAGTTAATCCACGTCGAAACCCGAAAGATGGAAAGATTGTTCGGAAATGTTGCGGTAAGGGCATCGCGGATCGATCGACACGACGACGGGAACAATCGGAAAGAGGCGCGCGAGAGAAACAGAGAAGAGGGTGGCAAAGGAAGGTGTACAAGGGCGAACGTACAACCTCGAAAACTGCGCATTTCGCGTGATAAACGTAACTTCTGATACACGATATCCTGTGTGCCTCCTTCATCTTCTTTCTTTCGAGTTTACCCACGAGTTTTTCATGTTCCCTTCCCTGAATTTTCAGCACCCTACTCGCGACCTCTTTAATTTCGGGATCGAATAAGAATTCATTATAGGACGTAATCTTCCCCGCTTCGCCCCCAACATCACGGGGATTTTAAATAAATTAAAAGTTTACTTTTTTTCGCCGTTACTTTGGCCATTGTTGAAGACGAAGTGGTTTCAAGGGAGGAATCGAACTCCAAGCCCCTTTCATTTCCCTAATTACAGCTCCCGGAAACGAAGAAACAGAGAGGTGCAAACTGGAACTTTCAGAAATCTATTCGTCGGCCAGCCATGTCGTCTCGGAGAAGTCAAACTCTACCAGAAGTGGAAATTTGCCGGGAGTTTTCAGACTTTGAACAGGTGGATGGGGTTTCGACTGATATTTTCCTGGAGGAATATTGCTATTTATATTTCTCAATATTCTCACAGTGCGCGGTTCAAGTTGGATTTAATGAAATTTTCGCGGATTATTAGCTTCGAATATCGTACAGCTTCTCTCACTCTCTCTCTCTTCTTCTTCTCAGTAAAATAGAGAAGAATCCAGAATAATTCGTTCTTAACTTATTCATGCACGACGACGTATCTCTTTCACTTGCACGCTATCTTTTATATGACAGCGATTCTATCTCGTAAATAAATAAGCAAATAAACAACTGAAAGCTCAGTGAATGGTAAAAATTACGAACGTATGCGTTCGAAAAGTAACTCTTCGATATCTCGAGGAAGCAAAGACGAATTTCCCCTTATACTCGATAATTCAACAAAATAATCGAGTTTACATGCTAGGAAGCTATCCAACGAAACTTAATCGTTAATATCAAGCATTTATCGAAGAGATACTCGTTACACGCGGGGTCGGGTCGGTGCTTAAATTGTGGCAAATTGCGAGCCGACAGGAAAACCAACAGACAGCCGTTCCATCGCGTTATGGAAATTTCGGGCCGCGCAATTATTTCGATCGATCGTTGCGAGGGCAATCTCTTTGCTCGTTCGCGGTACTCCTCTGTAACGGAGGGGAGATCAAAGGGGCCGCTTTCTCTCTAATTACGGAAAATTTCGTCCTCTGAGGTATTTAGTCAGACGGTAGACGTTTCCTTTGCGATACAAGGGGAAATCTTAGCGGTCGTGCCGGGACACGAACTAAACACGAGACACGCGATGGGCTCGAACTTGTTCGACAAAAGATCGAAGATGATATTGAGAGTCAATCTCTTAACTGAAAACGATGCCTTTCGTGACCGCAAAAGTCGAAATGAATTTCGATATCGGAGAAACCGGTACGAAACCGTACATCATGCTTGTCTCCGTAAATGATTTAACGAAGAACGACGTTCGTTTGATAATTGCTTTTCGCTATATCGAAGTGTTTGTCGATAGAACTCTATTGTACCACACGTACATTAGGTTTCACATTAGGTTTCTCGCGTTTTCAAGTATTCCAATCTTACGTTTCACGGTTTTCAAAAGAGTGTCATAGCAACAAGATATGTCAACGTCGAGCTTCTTACGAGAAAATTGACGAAGACCGAGCGAGCCAATTAATAAAGAGTAGATGTTAAAAAATAAAGAGGTATTCATATTAAAGGAACTGTACGGACAAAGTTCGTTAAACAGTGTGAAAATTTAACTAGTTAATTAGTAACTTCGATATCCCTCGCATTATGCCCTAGTATCAAAGACTCGAAGCTTAAAAACTTCGTATTAAGTATTCAATTATGCGTAGCTCTGAAGGTCAAAGATTTCGCGAAAGAATCAAGTTCGATGAGGGCTCGCGTCGACCTCTTCATGGAATAGGTCAATTAAGGTCAACGATCGGTGGAGGAAGGAATCGAGAGAGGAGCGTCATGGAAGATCGCTTTCGTGATCAAGGATGCTTTCATGGTGCATTTAAAGCAGGAAGAAAGAAAGAGAGAGGGAGAATGCGTCAAGTTCGTAGCGTAGCGACCAGTTGAACGAGCTTCGTTTAATGACCGAGTTACGCTTTAATGGCGGAGATTGCCCCGAGAAAAAGTAGTTGGTCCCCGATGCGACCGGAAATTCGTGCGATATTGCTTCAGAACGGAAGTTCCTTAACACGAATGCGTCCCTGTATTAATTTGTATTCAACGATACTTTCAAATATTTAACGTATTCCAAAAATTATATTTCTCCAGAAAAGTAACCACCTACCAGAGAAGGTAAATTTCGACAATATTTCCAATGCAGGCCCGGCCCCTTGAAACTGACCCACAGACGAGACATCAATTCACCAGACCGTATGAAAAAAAGATATACGAAGATTCCACCCCCAATCTTGTTGATCCATCGTTTCAAATTCACCCCGAAAGAGATCCGAAAAGTCCGGATCCTTCGAGGTGATCCAAAACGACCGCCTGTTCTCTTTCCCTGTTCTCCGTTCTCGACTTCCTGCGAGCAACGTGACGCAAGAACGCGCATCGAATTACCACTTCCATCTTATCTATCTTACGGCTGACGTTCCAAAGTACAGTAGATGTTCGATCTTGCTTCGACTGATCGGGTTTACGACTCCGATTGCTATTTTTGAGAAGCGTTCTAGATCTTTCGTTGTTTAATCTTTGCACGATAAATCCTATAAATAATTTCTATCGCGTAAATATAAAAAATATATCAATTAAAATAGAAGACTTCTGAATTAGGCCAAATTTTAAACGCTTTTAGCGTTCTGAGTCCCGCACGACACAATATTATAACGGAACCTGTATCCTGCGATGCTACAGGAGGTCGTATAGTACTGTCTTTCCCTTCACACTGACCTCATTGCAAAATCTGAAGAACCGGCTAATAGCAGTCAGCGAGCTACGTTTATGATAATGAGCGGACGGTTTCGCATTTTGTCGTTGGCTGGCTTAAAACGCAGGCCCGAGGCGCGGCCTGGGCTTGCCCGACTATAACTCGCGATTCAACCCCTTTATGGGATTAAGAGATGCCACTGATGCTCTCGCTTTATGAGGCGGGGACAAAGTCTGCAGGCGCTCCAGAGTAAGTAATTGCCTGCTGCGGACAGAGATAAAACGGTCAAGCGGTGTGCAGTCTGAATATGTAATTTTTCGGTTCGAGGTCTGGTTCAGGTTGCTGGATACGAGCTTAGTTTTAGCGAGTTTGTTACGTCTTGTTGAATGATGTATGGTTGTAATTCCGTTGGTAGACGAAAACGTTTGTTTCTCGAGTCAAGTACTATTGGCGCCAACCGTCTGGGCCAAAGAACAATAGCGAGGTACAAATCCAATTTTCCGAGTCTGGAAAATGTCGAGGACTTTCCGGCCTTCCACGCAGTGGAAAACTTACATGGCACAAATTGTTCTCTCTAGGAGATATAGGCAACATAGGCAATCTTCGTATCTAAAACAACGTCTTAGGAAAGAAGTCGAAAAAATTATTCGATCAACTTTCCTTAGTTTTTAGAAAATATCACAAGTTGACTCGGGGAACCAGTCGTCTGCGAGAGTCCAAGGTAGTGTCCAAACACGCAGTTTAGAGAATGAAAAAGAATCCGCTCAAAATTCTTCTCAACACTCAGAGGATGAAAAGAAGGCTAGCGTAGAAAATGCGAATCCGATTGGCTGTTTCGTGTAGACTCGATACAATCGTAGGGATAAGCACGCGTATTGACCGAATGTGTCGAATGCCAGCAACGTGTGACGATGAACAATTCAGAGCAGCAGTACTTCTGCCCGTATGTCGTCGCGCTGGTCTCTTCTCTAACAAACGCGCAGTCCTTACACTGCGAAGATATAAATTTAATACCGAGATCGTAAACTGAACTGATTATCTCTTACGATCTGCGAATACCACGAATATGGATTTGCTGAAAAGAATATCTGCACGATAGAACCGAATCTTAGAAGGATGCGCCAGGCATAGTAAAATGTTAGCTAATTGGCGAGCAGAACCGCGGAGGATTGAATGGAATCGCCGTTAGTGGCGTAACTCGTAGAAAAGGAAGAGAGATAAGGGATGCAACGCAGGCCAATTAACCGTCTGCGTTGGCGAAGACACGATCCTGGAGTAAACGCAAATAAGTGACTCGAGGAATTTCCGAAGCTCGGTTCGTCTCGAATCCGAGATGAAGGCATTTGACGAAGCGGAGAGGCGAGCGACGTCAGAAGGAAGAAGACGAGGCTAAAGAGGCTAGCAGACGCGACTACCGCTGGGTGGAAGAGGAGAAACGGCGAGTTGGGTTTACATTTAATTAATTAGACAGCCGGCGAGCACCGCTGAAAGGAAAAACGAGGGAACATCGGGGGGGGGGGCTGACAGTGAAACGCGGTTTAAACACGTTTCTTTCATCTCTTCGGTATGCCAGAGACAAGCTGACCGCTCGTTCGCGGGTTGGAAACACGTTCGCGTGAAAGAACGCGTGTGGCTATATGCGACCGGTAATGAAAGTTGCTAATTTTCGTGGTTCGGTCGGCAACGCTGCTCGTCTTTGACGTGTGTCCGCGGTCCAACCCCTGCAAGCTCCGACGTCGTAATTCGGTCTAGCTTTTTCGACGATCCGCTTGCACCTCGTTGAAACGACGAGTACCCACGCTTAAATAATTATCGCGGGTTTTCAGGCACTGGATTGTCCTTTAGTCTGTTCGTCGGGAATTGTTGTTAAAAGTCTACCAGGCCGAAAGTTGGACTTCGAAATACGGGGTTTTATGCGCTTGTAACGAAAATCCTGCCTTTTTGAAGATTTAACCGGTTCTTCGTATTGTATCGTCGCTCTGCGAACTGTCTTTTAAACGACGAAATAGAATTGTTGGTTGATCTGCGAAAATTACCGAACACCGAGATTAAATTATTCCACTGGCATTAAATATGGTAAATCGAGCGATACAGTATGCAACAAAGTGTTTTACGAGTGTAACGGAAGGAATAACCGCGGAAAGATAAAACCAACTGAGACTATATCGTTAAAACGGTAGAATAGTCCCTTGTGTCTTCTTTCCACGAAACAGTCATACCATGAATAAAGCCACTAGAATAATCGTTGAAGGTAGCAAGGGTCACAGGGCTTCGTTTCTTGGAAACGAATGGCTATATCGCGCGAACACCGATATTCCCGTTTGTTTAGTAGTACTTCCGCAAGAAGTTTCCCGCGATTTGCCGTTAATTTCTTCGCGGCGTTTATTGCCGAAGTTAATGCTCCTTACGAAATTCGCATTACCTTGCGTTTAAGCTATTCTCCGTTTCCTTTCCTCTCTCCCTCTTTCTCTCTCTCTCTCTCTCTATCTTTATTCACCGACCTTTCCTCCTCGTGATTCGAACGGCAGGGTCGTTAAGAACTTTCCCACTGAGCTTTGCGGCTATGGAAACCGATGAGATCGGTCTGTCGTTATTTTCCCCGTGTCGTGTCTCGTTGGTCCCTAATGGATCCAGCATGGCGAAGGGTCAGTCACGGCCGTGGCCGAAACGTTTTGTCTTCCGGATGGTCTTTGTCCTTTTCTCGAGTCGTTCCTGTGACGCGGACAGACATGCACCGTGAGATAACAATTTCGCGGTGAATCGAGCCTGCCACGGATACCATCGAAGGTAAATCAGGCGGAATTATTAGGGATTATTCGTGGCCGACTACGTCCGCTCTTTCGCTAACAGGACCTTTCAGCTCTGTGTTGGAGAATCACTTATTTCCGACGATGTTCCGCCGAAGCAGTTTCGTCGATTAGTTGGAATTCGAATTAGAGGGGCACTGATGTTATTCGTTGCTGATTAGAAAGAAGAAATCGTTTATTTTTTGGAATACGCCCATTTTTTCATCTGCGGATTCACTGGGAGTGGGAGAGAGATACAACTATCTTCCGTGTTTAACGATACGTTGTTTCGGTTATTTAACGCTCAGCGTTGCAAGCCAGAATCTCTCGTCAACAGAGATCAGATGCAACGCATTAACATTTCCTTTACGAAATTTTCACTCAGCAGGAATAAGTATCATTAAAATTCGTGCGCCTAACTCGCGGAATGCCCTCGTTAAGACGGTGTCGAGAAAGCCTATGGAAAACGAACAGGCTGTCCCATCGTTATTTTCCTCGTGTCTTTCTAATGATCTCAGCAGAGGGGTGAGCCGCACCCTGTGGGTAAAAAAGGTCACCACCCTTCGTTCATCAAAAACATTTTGCCTTACGTGTCTTTTTCTACGACTCTGGCGACCTGACCGAGCACAACTTTCTTCGGCATGTCTCTCGTGTCTCATCCCCTCTCTGCATGCTTGGCCGACATCGAACCTCGAGCAGGGGCGAGTTTATACATCGATGGAAGTCATCGATAAAGATTTCCACGGTCCATGTCGGAGTCGAGGACGTTTGCTCTCACGATGCTTTCGGATTCTCTTTGCCCCCCTTTTCGACCGATGTCTCTGCGATGCAATTACTTAAAGCAGAGGAATGCCACCCTCTGCCTCGGCCGATGAAAAACGCGTTCTCCCTGGTGGTTGCGCCGCTTAAATCCTATCCATTTGTCAGCTCGCCCTTGGCCACTGGACGGCCTTTTTTGCTTCTGCATCCCCGAGAACGCGGAAAGGTCGCCGACCGTCTCTCACTCCCATATCTTCGTGGGGATTTCTCGAGGATCGCCGAGGACGTTCGACGATGCGGAGATTTCCAGCTGCTGTCCAGAAATGAAAGGTATAAATCATCTGATAGGCGGTCTGGTAGTTACATATATAGAAAAGGGTACACACCTCATCTATTTCATTCGTTTTGATGTATATCGTCAAAGTTAATCCCAAGCTTTGTGTAATTTCACTCGTTAATATCGATATTTTACGAATTTCTTATTGAAAAAGTCAACATAGCCGCTGATTCTCTAAGCCCTTGTCACCATATCGTTTTCATATATTCGACGTCTTATTTCCTTTTGAATATGGCGTCCAAAATATCTATACGAATCGATCATTTCGAAATATTCTTGAAAACATTTCTGAATAGATATTTTCCATCTAATAATTTTGTGAGTGGATTTCCAGAACTGACTACGCATTTCTAATTTAACGATCAACTCTGCATTGACCGAAATAAAATTGGAACTCGTTGGTGAATCAACGTTGTCGAGAAGGCAGCCCAATTTCCTTCAGTCAACGTGTTACATAATTGACCAGAGGTTAGTTTTGTCCCGGTTACAACGTGAAGGGACTATCCGACAGACGCGTGTGTCGCTCGAAACGCAGTTGCCAGCACGACGTTTCTGCCAGGATAACCCAATTTGCCTCCCTTTCGTCGAGGGCCGTCGTAGATCGATGAGGCCAGGTCCCCGACAACTTCGTGCGTCCCCTTGGCCTACCGATTCCGAGGAAACGCAGATCTGCGGGTACAGCGTGCACAACGCGAAGGGTCACTCGACCAATTCGTCCCTCGTGCTTCACTTGCAGGAACCGTCACGAGAGGGATTTTGCAGTGAAATCACGTCGTTGTCCATAGAGAGAAGTAAAATTCTGGAATTGGGGAGAATTCGTTGAAAATCGAATTGAAACGAAAAAGAGCAATTGCGAGTGGAAGTAGATTGAATCGTTGTTGGTCAGACAGAGATATTCTACGGGATATTACATATTTGTACAAGTTAAGATTTGCACGTACACTCTCTTTCATAAATATTGGAGCATCCGAATTTTCAGGTCGTTCTTGATAAGACTATAAAGAAGTATTATAGAGAAATTAATATTTCTAGGGATGAAGATATTTACCTACAGTTTCGTTTCTATATACTAGGCCAAACGATGATCTCGTGGAAGAATAATTAATTTAGATAATGTAGTAATAAATTAGTTAGAATTTTATACCTGTTTATCTTAATATAATTTGCCATTATAACGTGTTAAATGGTCCTAGTATTAGCTACCGGACGACACTTACTTTCAAACCTCTTAATCATGGTATCTATTTAACTTGAAATATTCGATAGTTTCCATCTCAGAGCGGCGCAAGGGAAAAGGAGAATTGGAAGAAACGGAAACCGAAAAGTGAAGATGATTCACGCGAAGACGAAGTGGCGCCGACACGAATGCGCCACTGACATCGAGCAACATATCCAAAGTGTTCGACGTTGGCATGAGCTTCCAGCGTGTCGCTGAACTTTGAAAAATAGTGGTCTTCTTTGTGAAAAGGGTATCGTCGACTTGGAGAAGCCCGCAGATAAATTTCGCTGCGTCGTCGTCGCGTTATTTACAGTCGAGGCGAGACTTGCTCGAATTCTACGAAAAGTTGGAAATTTGCAAACTGATCGTTGGTGACACCGGACAAATAGTTGCTCGTAAAGCCCCGCCAACTTTCTGCACAGGTTTAATTGTTGCTGCGCGCAAACTCACCACGAGTTTCAAGCTCTTCGATCGAAATCAAAGCAAAGAAACATTTTCCTTCTTCCAGCTACTCTTTGTCGCGAAACTTGCTCCCTCTTCAGTCCAGTTTTAGACGCTTGTGTTACACTGAAACGCATAGTTTTATTCCATGCCCTTCCAGGGAATCGTCCTTTGTAGCTCGATCTTTGATTCTTCTCCTCTCACCAGCCGAGTTCTAGATAGCCTATTTTCACCGAGAGACAAAGTTTTCTGTGTCTTCCGAAGAAACTTCCCTTCGTTAGTCGCTTCTTTGATGCTCATTTCAAAGTAACTTGAGCTCTCCATAACAGCTGCCCCCACTGTCCTGTAATATGATTTCCAACTAGAATTTCGCGGATTAGCCTTTGTGTGTGGAATTTCATTTCTAAATTTCTTTAGGAATTGTTCTTTTACGATTCCTAGTAAAAATGCCCAAAGATAATGTAAAATTTAGAAATAAGATAATCGACTAAAAATATCCATTGTAATAATAATAACTTTACTTTATAGTACTTAAAATGTATTGAAATTTAAATCACAATTTCATGAATATTATTTGCGAGAAAGACCTAAGTGTTAGAAGTTTTATTAAGAATCCGATGTGACACGTTATTGTACGTATGTATAATTCGAAGCAGTCCTTTCGCTGAAATCGTTTAAAACCGTATTTGTTACGCTACAAGGGACAACTGGAAATTTAGGGAACGTACGAAAATCAAATTATCGTCGGACATTTAACGCATCGAAACGTCAACGTGAATATTTTGTCACACAGAATATTGTGCCACAGAAGGGTTAAACTGTTTCATGTTCGTCTCATTGGAATAACGACGATGCCGATGCGACAGCATTTCGTTTCCATTTGATAGCGAACACGGAGGCAAAATTCAGTGGAAAACGAATCGTCGTACGATTCGAACGACAGCGTAGAGGGACACGCATCGGAGGCATAATCGCGAAATTCGATTATCGGCCACGGACAGGATCGCGGATCATCGAGCCTGACAATTAGCGTTGGCGTAACCAGCCGTGTGCTAGAGGTTTAAATTGCCGACTTTAGGGTGCAGAGAGCCGGAAAAATATTTTGGAGTACGGCCGAGGGTGGAGCCAAGAGGCAAAATTACGCGGCGCGCTCGAAATGAATTTACGATGGCTCTTAGCGAGCAATTTCTGGTTGAAAGTTTCGTTGTTTCTCGACTGATTTGTGGCCGTGGCCATGGCGCTGATTCGTCGAGCGCTCTTCTCTCGCATGCTCCAAATAAATCATGGATTCAGCATTATCTGCTTCCTTTCTCCTCTTCCTCTTATTACTTATCGACTTTGGCAAAATAAAATTGCAAAAGTTAAGGCAGTTTCCATTGGAATCGTCGAAAATATTTGCGAAGAGTAAAACTTTTACAAGAATGTAGTCTTCAAGGGGAAATTTCGAGCAAAATTTAATTCCTTGATTCGATCAACGACGTTCGGGACACCAATGTTAGTTATTAATCGATACTATTCCCATTAAACGTCTGTCTATCCGTTAAAAAGAGAAGGAAATTTAAATCGTTTCGTATTTCTCTCAAATGTTTCCTCCCGACGAGCAAAATTTTGCACAGAAATATCCAAAGGTGCAGCAGCGAGTAACAGTTAAAAATACAATTCTTTATCTGGTGGAGGCAGCCGCGAGTGATTTTAGACCTCGCCTTGCGAAAGGGAGAACGCTTGAGACCGCGAAATTCCTGTCCACCCAAAATTGGAACTACGCAATACGAGTGGAAAAACAACGCGAGCTTCGTATATTTAGTCGTCCGGCATTTGGTTGAAATTAATCTACGTTTTTTCGATAAAACGAAGCCGACTTCCGGATCAATCAAATCACAATACCGCGGTCGATTCGAAAAATTCTTTGCTTGCTAATGAAAATCGCGCCGGATATTAATCGACGTTTGATGAATCGCGGCAGCGAATGAATTCGTTCCACGGATATGATTTTTATTCGTAATAGGACGCAGCATATCGCTGTTACCAATATCCGATGAGACGTGTTTCATCGTCGCACGAGCATTTTCTGAAAGAGTAGTGGCGATTGTAAATTAAAAATTCCATTTTGTTCATTCATCTGCAAATTATAAGAAGTAAAATATTCCGACTGGACTTAATATTATATATCCTTTCTTGTTTCCTCACCTTTCCTCCTGCTTCCTTCGTAATCCTTGTTGCTTTACTTCTTTTTAAAAATGGATCGCGCAACGTGTCACATAAAAATTTATGTTCTTACAATTTAACCGACTCAGCGGACTCGCATTTTTTCAAATACTTTCAAAACTACTTTTGGTCCGTTCGAAAGAACCTCCAGGCGCGTATCGTGTCACACCCTTTCCTTCTCTTTGGCCATCCCCCATAAATCCGAGAATTACACACGACAACGTCACCTTTGTTCCGACCCGAAAGGACAGCAAATATTTGTCAGCGATCCTCGCAGCCGTGATTCTAAAATACGGTCACTTGTAAGTATTTCACCCGAGGCCCACACTGTAACTCGTCCGAGTTTCCACAAAAAAGGATATTTGTCGTTTTTCCAACTAACCACGCTAGATACACACATTGCAGATGTCTATCTAAATAGCCATGCCCGACCGTTGACCGACTTCCTGATAATTAGCGACAATATGGTCCATTTTTCCTTTTATCTCGCGTGATAATACCATTTTGCTGAGTCCGTTGTACCCTCTAATTTCGTAGTTCCCTTTCGTTGGCCGTATATTCGGTCTCGTGCTCTTTTTTCCCGTGGTAGTTCGCGCCAGTTCGTTCCCCGCGGCGTTTTATCGCGATAATTGCTCGATTTATCGCTACCGTAAATTCCTCCGCCGAAAATTACTGGTCGCGAACACCGGTGATTATCCTCGCTTCCGGTCTCGTCCGCGATGGGGATGCATGGTCCGACAGTCGGTTTAACTGGCCCTCCAGGGAACCGATTCGATTATCTTTCCACGGAGCCACAATATCGATGGGAAGATCGTACTCTACTTTCCCTTTTTTCCTCTCGTTATTTCCAGTTCGAGACAACGTTACTGCCGATATTCTTAAATCTTCTACGCTGATAACATCTAACTCCTTGACGGTGTAATAAAACGACGAAGGATTCAGAGCCACCGATTCAGAAAATAATCGACCTGTTAACCGATTTAATTACTACAAACGTCCGTGACTACAAAGTAAAAAAGATTAGTTGGAATAAATTAGTTTCGGTCGCGACAAGTTCAGTTCCTACGATTGTAAGGAAATTATGCGGAATGATAGCATTTTAAAAAGTAAACTAGGTCACATTGAAAATTCTTGCGGGTTCTCGTTTTAAGAGAACAAGAAAGCTTTCCCGGAGGTCAGCCCTCGCAAGTATTTCTCCCAATGGAAATCACCCAAAAAGAAACACGTAGGAAACATTCTGAAATATTGGGATAGGACCATATAACATCACCTAAAGGTACTTAAAGTGGTTATAGCTTTTCAAGTGTATTTAAAGATCGAGCAGGATACTGGCACCGTTCATCTACTGCAATCCAAGGCCAGTTAAAGATAAAATAAAAACGAAATTGATTTAGCCATTATTTATTATTTAATAAGAGACTACCGATGCGTAACCATCGTGATCTACCCACAGTATTTTCATGGAATGCAGTTCTGGCAGAATGTGGGGTTCCGTGAAGTCCTAAAAAAAGAAAAAAAAAAAGTGAACTACCCGGCAAAGTATTTGGAATATTCGTTGGTGTAACGAGACTCATAACGTAATCCTTTAATTAACGGTGCCGATATTCCTGGAATTCTCCGAAGGGTGGCAGGAAGCGGAGTAAATTTGCCGCATAATTCCATGGTCGAACGATCGGTCCCCTCTGTCAGCGAGACACCGCTTATAAGAATCGTCTCGTTCGAGAATATATCCCGTAACAAGCACGGGACACGGATCTGGAGAGGCTTCGGAAGCGTGCTGGCACAATATCTACCACGATATATCTGGCCATGGGCCGTGGCTGTCTCTTCGCGGCCTGACCGGCCATTATATTTACCAGACTGCCACCGGGGATGAAGGTAATTGCCGAGACTGAGCGCGACCAGACCTAAACCTCCTCGCTCTTCTCCTCCGTAATACCGTTATTTTTATTAAGTTTTTCTACGGTCCGAAGTAACTCATATGGCGAGCGTCTGCTGAGGAGGGACACGAGCGATAAACCAGGTGACAAACACCGGTGTCGGGGCTAAGAAAACAGATGGGAAAGCGAGAAATTGTGAAATTCTTTGAGAAATGAGTTTCTATTTCGTAAGAGGACTATTACAAGAAAGTGGAAACAGAATTCCATTCGCAAGAGTATAGGGGGAAGAATATAAGTCACATTTTCTGTCATTTACAGGGGTACGGTTTCAGTATTCGGTACGATGATACGTATTTTCTCATCTCCTATTATTATCATCTCCTACAAAATTAGAGAAACAAACCGTTTAACGCTGAAAGGATTAAAAGACGAATAGAGTAATTCTAAATATTTGAGATTTTTAATCGGCGAATATGCGATTTTATCTAGCAAGTTAATTTCTTGTTGATTGTTGCAGCCGATTCTATAATATATAATATTTCCGAGACAGACAGAAAGAAAAGAGAGTCGGAAGCTGATATGCGTCGTAATAAAAGGCGGCGACGTCGTGATATAAAGCGGCGAAATTAAACGAGAGAATTAGTTTTTATGAAAGTCCTCGAGGGCCGAGGTAAGCGTTATTGCATGTTTACGACACCGTCCGACGCATCTCGGTCTTTGTTTTGCGGCAAGTGATGCTTCTACCAACGCGGATATTTGATTCCATTTCGTATTTAACGTTTCAACGTTGTCTAAAAATGATCTTGAATTTCCATCACCGTTAAAAAATGAAAATTAAAAAGGAGATCTCCTCGAACTTAATTCATTTAAAAGAGAATCAATGGCGAATGCTTCCATCAAAGAATTCAATTACGGACGAGTCATTCGATGATCCTTCTCGAACCAACCTGTTTATTCAATGATCGATATCCCGGTAGTGATCGTAATCGATCCGATCGATCTAATTGAACGCGAGATTCCTTGAAAAATTAGCAAGCCGGAAGGAAGGAAATTTCGCTATCGATCGACCCTTCTCTCGTGTGTAAAGTCCCAAATGGACTCGGAACCGACAACGGTATTAATTAAAGGGAAACTTTTTTAACTCGGCCGCCGCGTGAGTGGCCCCCGAAAAACTGGCCGACTCTCTCTCTTTCTCTCTCTCTCTCTCTCTCTCTTTACCCTCCCGTCCATGAATAATAAATAAAACGTCGGCCGAGCTTTATCATAAATGTTACACGCAGACGCACTGAATATTTACTCGTGCCGCGTTTCGCCGGGGACAAAAGGGAACGCAGACGAAAAGAAAACCGTAAGGAAGAAGAAGAGGGGAAGAAACAGAGGGTGAGAACCGGCGGTGATTTATTTTGGAAGAGGCACGGGGCTCCTTTTGACCCCTCTCGAGGCGATCCTCCGAGAGAAGTGCCAGCCAAGGAGTCGCTTCTACAGGTGTGGCCATTAATTCGGCAAAATTGTGGAAAGTACGAGACAAATCATACTAGGGCGTGACTGTCTCGCCCTCGTATTTGTCAACTGCTTCTCCGTAGGGCACAAGATCCTCTTGGATTAATTAATCGGCCTCTTCGCGCGGTAACGTGTGAGATTCGTCTTGTCGAGGGTTGAAAAGTAAATAGAAAGACTTAAGAAAATTTCTAACGAACGTACTGTCGGACCAATCTCCTTAATCCACCCCAACCAACCCTTGTGGAGTAACGATTATTAACAGGGTTCAACCCCAAATTTCTAAAATTAAACAAAAATTTTGGAACGAGGGGAGAAATTTGTACGTGCTTCGTTATTTTTTAAATTTTCCCGATGAATTATGAATAAACGCGTGTCAATGTTCAAACTTTAAAAAGAAATCACTGTCCATAAGAATACTATACACCCGTTAACTTATCCGTAGAAGCCGGATTTTTATGCATATTCGTATTTGTGAGAATGAAATTGAAAAAGTAGAAAATTGTTTTACTTACAGAGTATTACAAAAAGCACTATAATCTCCATATTTTACATAACTTTTCGTATTACGTGCATTCCGTGTAAGTTTACAGTTTCAAATTTCCTATAAACGCAAAAAATCCGCAGTCTACTTATCAATTCCGAGTTTCTTTAAGAACACTCCCGATTCATCTTACCCCGGTGGAATGTTTTCCTGCGATCGCCACCCTCGCGAAGAAACTTCCATCTTGCTCTCTGAATCCAATACGCGCGCATTCCGCGAAATCCTTAGCGACGACGTCACGATCTATTCCGAAAGAGAAAACGGCGGATGGTATTCCGGTTCGTCATCTAGCCCCTGGGTCACCAGGGTCGGTCGTGGACGAATTCCTCGCCCGTTCGTCGAAGAAGGAACTCGACTGCGTTTACAGCGCTTTGGCTATGGGTCTGAATTAATCAGCAGCGACAACGTCACGGAAAAAGCTGGCTACGAGGCCCGTAATGAAATTGTCCCGACGCACAATGCCGGCGTCTGCTCTAGAAGAGGCTGTTCATCGTCTCTGACTGGATTCATTAGGCGGTATTCGAGCGAATAGCAAAATGAAGACCCCTCCAAGTGCCACCGGGAAACATTCTCGACTTGAGCGCGGAAAGGCAACGAGAGAGAGCTGTCGAATTTCGACTTCCTTTCCGGTTCTCTTTTCTGAGGATTAGCTAGACTTTCTTAGAGAAACGTATATACGAACGCAGCGAACATAGGTTCTCAGAAATGGAGGAATTACTATATGGTAATGCACTATAGTGCGCGACTCTGCAGAAAGAAAGTGCTCGTATCTGTCGGAAAGTCAATTCGCGACAAATCGATATATCGCAACCGCTAACATTGAATTATATCGCATTACGGTTATTTCGGTGTCGGTGGCGAAACCACTACAGTTGTTACGATAAAAATTCCTTTAACTGATCCTCTAAAATTCTCAATTATTCTGGACGTTACAAGTATCTTCGTCCGAACTTCTCCGTCGAGTCTCAATAATCTTCTATTGCTTCAAACTTTCTAACAACATCCTACACCTTCAGCTTTAAGCATTTCATCGAGATACCTCGGTCAGTAGCAGTCGAGGGTTAATAATTCTTTTTCCTCCGTACAAAGTACGAAAGTTTCAGACGCTCCGAAATACCTGGCGTTCCTTTAAAAAACCATAAAAGAAGATTACGGAGACGAATGGATAACGGAATGCGTTATCTTCCGAGGGATCCCCGGCTGGTTCGCGCAACGACTTCCTGTGACGATGGCGTTTCCGTTGGCCAAGTTGGAGCGCGAGATAGGGAGACAGTATTTAAAAAGGATAGCTTGCATATTCATGACGCTGCGGCGTTACAATTAAAGACGCATCGAGCGAAGCCGAAAGCTTAATTATCCGCGAGCCAAGGGCTGGATCGGTTTGAGGATGAGATTACAGTAATCTCTTTCTCCTTCTCTTTCTCTCTCTTTCTCTCGTCATCGTTAAACGAGAAAAGTTGCTGTTCGTTAGCAAGTCCCAAGTAGAGAGTTCGAGTGCCATCGAACCGAGAAGAAGCTGCGTGGCTGCGTGGCTGCGTGGCTGCGTAGCTGCGTGCCGGTAACGACGCGCATCGTTAACGATCGGATTCGAACGGAGTCTCGCGTCGGAAAGGGATATAATGAACTCGAAACCCGATATATCGAAACAATACCTCTCTCGGCACGACGAGGGTAACATTGAAAATCCTGTTTCGCTGTTTCCACCAATAAGCATTTGAAAATAACAAAGGGAATTTCATAAAACTCCAGAAAATATGTAGATGTATTCTTGGAATATGTGGGCCATCTTGTACGATGAAATTAGTATTATCAGTGACACTTTATAAGACGCGGCGTATCGTTAATCTACAATTACATCGAGCCTTCGTATGGTAAGCTATAAATTGAGACTTAAATTCATCGAAGTATCTCAGAGTCCCTTTACAAAAAAATAAATATACGCGTTTCTATATCGCCATAAAATAACCCTTGGAGATTGTTAATCTCGTCGATAAAAGATTCGAGAAAATATTCCTTATTTTATAAATATCTATCTACAAGTACCTATCGATTTCTGATAATCGTGATCCTTGGGCTCACACAATCTAAAACTATATAATATCTCGCCCAACTCATAGTGATCCAAGAGGTAATAATTTCTTAGACTTATTCGATTTTCCGTAAGTGTATTTCCATAGTACTCCGATACTTACATGAACAGGAGCGTATCATGCTTTGTAAAGTGGAACAAAAGGAAAGTAGCTACAACTCGTTCGTGCAAAAGTCGTAGATAAACCATCCCCTCTGGCTCGTCAACTTTTACAAAGTTAGGAGTGTTAACAGTAAATTTGGCAGCGTTCGTGCGATCCTCGGCAACGACTTTATGACCGGGAACGTATCTATCCCCAAGTGAAGTCGAGTGAAGTCTGCGGCACTCGTGAACTCGTTGCGAGGTAAAGGCCACCTCGTAGCGTGGGGTGGGCAGCCTCGTAAAATGAAATCAATTCCAGGGGGAGGAAGGCCGACGTTAGAGGCCGGATATGGGGGCAGTTACGAGATCGGGGGAGCGAGTCATTTGCGAAACAAAAGTGAGCCGCTTATATAAACGCCGTTTACGAACCTGCTCGTCGTTCCGTTGTTTAATCTGGCTCGCGATTCCATCCCATTCGATTTCAACCCATATCGATAAAACGTCGAGTTAAAAACGTTTCTTGCAGTTAATCTTTGGCGTTTAATTTTCACAAGTTGCTTACTATATTGTAAATTAAATTGCAGTACTATAATGCACGATTCTGAGATTTTTGGAAGCTACTTGACGTTTGTCTCGAGGTTGCTGTTCGAATTTTGTTCGTCCAGTAGCAGAATCCGATGTAACAGCGATGAAATTTCGCGAAGAATATTTTGAAAGAGATACTTGCAAGTTTATTTGTTGTTATTTCTCTTTTTATGAATAAGTTACCAAGTATTCAAAACAGCATTGAAAAATGTACTTTCCTGCCGAATAAAATTCCACCTCTCAAAGGTACCGTAAGAAATTTAATTTCGGACCGTCCCAATTGCTCGATACAAATTCTCCAGCCAAAGCACCGCGTGTGTGCAGAGGGACTCGAGTCTACGTTTAAAATAGGAAAAGAGGAAACGATTATAATACGATAAAGTTTTAGACTGTCCTCGTCGTTCCCACGACGACGCGACGTCCACCCTCCGGCTCGTAAAATTGAATTCAGAAACGGCCTCGTTTCAAAGGGCGGAAGTTGATTTTCCGAGTTAGCCGGCCAGAGTGACAGGCAGTCGGAACTCGAACACGGAAGAATGGAGATCTCTGGTGAATTTGGGCATACTAAGGAGTGGTTGGACCATCGCCAGCTACGACGATTTGCGAGGGGAGCAACGTTCCCTCGACGAATTATATTTCGTCCGTTTAAAAAACAATTCTTTTCCATCTCGAACAACTACTGTCGATTTGATACAAATGTACACGTTGTCGTCCATTTGCTGATCATGCGCCATTATTCTAGCGGCACCAGCTGGCCAGAATTTCGAATGAAACGGAATCCAATAGGTTTCGTTCGGGATCGAATTAATTTGGAGAGGTTCGTTTCGCAAGTCGAATGAAACAACCGGAATTAAAGGCGTCCCGTTTTCTTCTCCCCAGGCAATTTCGTCCCGACTATTCCCAAAGAGGGAAGGAGGAAACAACTTCTCGTGGAGAAGCTGCACGATTTGCCGTGCGAATTCAAATCGGTCGTCGTTGGCCGAATGACAGCGTAAACAAGACGGAAGCCTCGTAACGCGCGCGTGACGGACATACGAGATGAGCGTGTTGCGAAGGAGCGAGCAGGTTCCCTGGACCCTCGACCTTCGAGGGTCTACCAAAGGTCTTCGTTTGATGTCGAGCACGCTAAACCTAACCCGAAACTAGGGGAGCAGCGAACGATTCGCGAGTTGGAACGTTATATTCATAAAGCATGGCTGCAAATATTTGTCGAAACGCAAACAATATTCCAATTTATTCTCGAGACTACGCAAATTTATGCGATCCATATCGGGTGTATTTATATGTATGTACATAAGAGTCGTCTTATTTATTCTTAATCGCGCCTCAAGTATCAAGCGCTACTACGAAAGATTAGAAGTTTGGCAACATTCGTCTTCTTGTTCAAATTGAAAACGCCAAAAAGGGAGAAGCGAACTTTCTCTAAACTCGTTTCCTACTACGTGGTATCATCCCAGAGGTCCTACTTATCGCAGAGACAGTTTCACCGAGGTTGGCAGCGATGTGGAAGAATGGGAATGGGAGTCCCTGTTATCGACATCCCTTTGAGTTGAGCGATACAACCGAATAAGAGACGCGGCACGGAAGCAAATTCACCGCGGAAGAGGAAACTTCGAAGGGACTCTGTCCTTCGATACCGCGACAGAGTCAAAGTAAACGAAACGCCGCGTGCATGTTCCCTTTGCTCTCTTCCTCCCTTTGCTTTCTTACGTCCAATCCCCTTGCTCACTGGGTCAATACCGTTTTATCTGTCGTCTGTTCGTCTTTGAATCGGCGCACCCTGTAGCCATCGCGCGCGTTTCTTTCTTTCCACCGCGGGTATTTATGCGGGGCACGGCGCCCGCGTCGATTCAATTCCTTTTTGGGGCAGCCTCGAGATCCGTTTTCTCCTCGGCCACCGGTCCACCGCGCTCTTTCACCCAGCTTGTGTACAAAGGGATTCGGAAAGGTGAGTCGTTTCTGGCCTTTACTCTCGAGGATTCAGCTTTTATTCTGGTTTTCTTTGGATCTTACCGTTTCCCGGACGAGTTGATTTTTTCGAGTATTTTTTCCTAGCATTTTCGGATGCACCGACCTCGGCTATACGAAGATTCGTGTTTGGAGACGAGAGGATTTAGAACGTTCAAAGTGCATTCTGAGAAACAGAGACTTTTGCGTCTCTTTTGCGTAGAAGTCGTACGAGGATTTTGAGACGTAGTGGTTCTCTAGAAAGGAAGAATCATGCAGAAAGTTCTAGAGAACGAATGATACGTAACTCGAAACTCGATAGTCTACCCGCTTATATCTTTTTGTTCGTTGTATATTAAATATCGTAAAGTGTATGCGTGTTGTATGCATCCCGTGGCTTTTTCATCCTTAGAAACGTCACAAAAGCCTAGGAATCATAAATCCGTTAATCGTGTGCCTTGGCCGTAAAGTTGAAAAATTCATAAATCATGAATTTCGATTTCCGAGAAGATTATTTATCCGAGTAATCTGTCTTTCTCCTGATTTTATCCCCGTTCATAGAGAATGAAAAAAAGACTAAGTATAAGAAAGTGATACTTCCGTCGAGGCATGTCGTACATCACCGAGTAATGGTAAATTTATACGAACGTTTAATCGTCGTAGCCGACGTTAGCCGCGCTCAGTCGACTTATCGAAATCAGCACATTCCGGCCCCGTGATCAGAGTCCCTTTGTTCCCGGTTCTGTACAACTTCCCGCCGCCTAGGAGGTCGCCTCGGGTTACGAGCAGAGAACATTCGGTGGCCCCCTTTCGCCTCTCCGCATTAATTTATGGCGCCGTAAAAGAGCAGGAGATTGTCTTTGCTCTCGCGCCCTCGGTGGTTTGCCCACGACGTTTTTACGAGTCCTCCATTGTCTCGGCCGAAACGAACGAACGGTGCCAATTTTCGGCGAACGCGAGTCTCCATTCTCTTCATCGATCTGTCACTACTTTAACAAACCGTGTCGTTCTTTTCACTTACGTCTTACGTTCTCGAAGCGAAATAACCATCGTTAAAATTATACTGCGAAAATTTTTCGGTATAATGTGAATTTGTATCATAGTCTCTAAGGTCTTTCAAATCGATGTGTTTCTCTTTTTTTAGGTATTCGTCTGCCCCGAGGATTCTATAAAGTCCACTATCCACCGTCGACCGAGAATGTACTTGCGTGTTTGAAATAGTTAGGTAAGCTTTATGCGATACACGTTCATCCCATATTTGGTCCATTCCTTATTACAAGAATGCCTTGAAAATGAAAATTTTATATTAAAAATTCGAATATAGCTAACGTCTATTGTGTGAATCGTGATTGCAAAGCCGTGAGTTTCACTTTACCGAAACGGTACCGAGAAGAATCTAATTTATAGCCCCGAGTATCTCTGTTGCTTGCTCTAGGTTAGGAAACCAAACAAACGCTTCCGACCGCTTCACGCGATCCAAGCTACGTTTGTTTAGACTCTCGAGATAATATCGAAGCTTAAATTCGCCAGCTGCGACTTTCTCTGCCCCGGTGAACGAGGCAGGGAAGGAGCCAACGAAGAAAGGAATGGCGGTAACACGATCTTATTCTTCCTGTCGAAAATCTAACCTCGGGGGTAATTCTCGGGGCTGACGTTTCCGACGGTGAAAATTAAAAAACCGGGAGAAAGAACGAGAAAGATGAGGGAGAGAGGAATTCAATCTCCGGGGATCAGCGAGGCGTACGCGCGCGTCGTGGCCGCGGGATCAATTCCTGCGTGTCGTTCGTTGCCAGAAACGAGGGTAAATGCGCGCAACCGCCTCTTTGTTCCGACCGATCTCCTTCGAGAACATCGGGCGAATCCCTCGAAGCGAGACAGAATCGAGATACGTCTCGTCTCGACCCGGTTGGAGAGTCGTTGGGGTGCCAGTTTGAATTATAGCTTCGTAAATTCAAAGACGTAACTCGAGAACCGCTGGGTACCTCCGTCTTAGTCCGCCCTTGGACCGGAATAACGCGCGATGCCCAGCGCTGTGACGCACAGTGTTTAAAAACGGCTGTCTGCGAAGAGGTCATAATTTTCATGTCATTTTTTGTTGATTTTCTTCAAGATTTTCAATCCGAATACTCATCTATGAATATTATTTAAATGCAGTACATAGAGCATACAAGAGTCATTAAATTAATTTCTACTGTGTTAAAGAATATGCGCATGCAAGTTAGCAATCGACGATTCTTCTTCTCGTAAAACACGATATTTGTGGTGAATTGTTTCGTGTATCGTGGATTTCGCGGAGAAAAATACGGCCTTTGTTTCCCTTCGTAATTTCGGTTAACAGCATCGAGCATCTGGATCGATACACGATTAAGGAAAAATCAAGGGCGAATCGGTGAAATGGCCCGGAACTGATAAAAATGTGTCCATTCCCTGGCACCACCGTGTACTACCCTCTTTTTCACCGGTCCATCGAGTTACGGACGAGCCTGAAACTTTTTTGTTAATTGGAAGAAAGTGTCTCGACGATAGGGCGTTCTACTTGGCGAGTTTTCAGCGAGGGGTGATTGTTAAAGGATCTCTTTGATATTAAATCTATAGAGAGACTGAGAGGAAGAAGGGAGGTAGAAACGTGTGTGCCACGTCGGAATTTTTAAGAATTTTCGAATAGAATGCGTAGCTTATATCGATGGGTGGGTAGCTTATACAGCTATGTTGTAACAAAAATCCTCATTTTATTTTATATTCAGCGAGTGGAAACGTTTCAGCAAACATTGCTACTCTGTGTACACACTGCAATTCGAAGGACTTCCGCCAGACAGAGACTCGTAACATAGCCTATCTATCCCTACGATCGATACAAGAATACAAATAACAATTTGTAAGAATCGAAAGGATGAGCAGACCGTTCGTCATCACCGAAGAATCTCCATGGAATATCTACTGACGCAACAGAGAAGATACAACGGCCAGGAATTCCATCGCCGCGTCGGTGATCCTGGACGTCCAAGAAATCCGCTCAATAATCAATCTCGTGACTGACTCCACGATATTAATACCGCGTGTTACGTTTTATTCTCCCCTTTTTCCTTTATTTCTGCGAAAACCAAGGGTTCCTGATAAAACGAAGGAAGGTTGCCTAATAAATAACCAAGAGGAAGACCTCTCGCTTAGGTATCCCAATAAAATCACCGTTACCCCGAAAAATATAATAACCCCGCGGTGATCCACGTCTGGAGATATATCGCCGGTGTATCGGTGATGTTTAAGCCGGGCACAGCGCTAAGAGTTTTCCCGTGGCAATAAATTCAGCGAGGGTGGAGGGTCTGTCCAATCGGCTTGTCGTGTAGTCAACGTCGCATTACGACTTTCCGCGAAAGAGGTCGGCCGGAAATCACGAGAGGGTGCCGGCCCTTTCCCACGCGGATATCCGTGGATATCTAGCCGGTGAAAGTGGCGTCACCCACTTTCACGGGCCGCTGCCAGGCAACTGGATGCTCTCCGGCGTATCTTTCAACTTCTGTTCGCCTCTCCACCCCCGCGAAGATATACGGTCTCGTGACAACGGTTTCTCGTTAGACTGACACGCACTTTCTTTCCGACTTCCGCCCTCGGATGCTCTCCGAAGAAGTTTCAGACGACACTCATAGAGCGGAGGGAATTGGAAAAGGTTTTTGGAAATATATGGGGATAGCGCGATCGAAGTATTTGTCGATTATGTTGGAAATATACCCGAAGGTGGCAACGACGTCATCCGATGGCGTGTAACTCTGTAGAGTCACGTTCTTCAATTGCTATGTCAATGATGTTTCAAAGGAATAAAGCTTTAGCATAATTGGCATAATGTACAAATTTAAAGGAATTGTTACCTCGTAGAAGGATGGTTTCTCCACCGTTAAAAATGCGAGAATAATCGTGCACGAGTAGAAAAGCAGTTTTGTTATCGCGATATCAACGGGGAATTAGAAGACTAAACGTTTCGCGGAAACGAAATTTATTAGTCGCGTGCGGCCGACAGTTTGCGCGATTTCGGGGTTGACAGGCCAAGTAATTAAGGAAGTCCCTCGAGGGGGCGAACGGTTCTTTCGTGGGTGCTGGTGACACGAGGTCAATGAGATATTTTCTTCCCTTTAATTATAATTACGAACAGCCATGGCGCGCGAGAGAGGATGCTCCAAGTTTAATTGAACGAGCTCCGCCCAGAAATCTCGGCGACCGTTCAACGTCTATCCTGCTTCAAGCTTAAACAGCAATTAAACCCCGTTGGATCGCCGCTGGGAATAAACACAGGCATCCAGCGAGCCGATGATTGTGTCAATCGTCAGCGACAGGTAAAACTACCTGGCTAAATAGAATCTTTCCACGGGACAATGTTCACGATAACTCGTGAAACAGATATTACAAAGGATTACGAAAATGATCAATGAATCGTGAACACCCTTGGAAACATATCGTGTATGCTATATGTAACATTCTGTGTATACATTTTTATGTAAAAATTACATGATACTTATCGCAAGTATGACACTCGACTATTACGATTATATCGGTTCAAAATTTACAAAACTGTTATGCTATGGAAATGAAACGTACAATCTAATAAAACACGCTTCATTGAAAAATAAATGTATGTACAAATACTTGTTCTAGTCACTGTATATACATAGCATCGCGCTATCATAACGTCATCGCGGACTATACAACGTGTCCTTAACACAAGGTTTAAAAGGATGGCGTTTCTAGAATTGCAACGGTAAAGGGAGAAAGCTGACTGGTCCGTGGAAAACACGAGGTCGAGACAAAGCTAAGTGTATCGTGACAGGAGAATTTATCAGTTGCGTGCGGCCGACAGTCGGCGTGATTCAGGAGCGACCGGGGTAAATAATTAGAAGAGCCCCGGGGTGGTTCTTGCGTGGATGCCGCTGGCACTGGGTCGAAAAGCCGAACAAAGGTCCAGAAGAACGGTCTCTGAGCTTTCGTCGACCATCGAGACAGTCGGTTTTACGAGCGAATCGCGGACTAGTGGGATGATACTGGTGGGAAGGGATGTGTTTTTTTGGGCCAAGAGGAAAAAAGCTGGAGGAAAGAGGAAGGAAAAGATTTCGTCTCGATTCTCAAGGAGAAAGAAGCAATGCACCGTTGATACGGAAAATGGCTTTTAAAAGTCACCGAGTTGCTTTTAATTAAAAACTTAATTAAAATCGTACCTGAAATGTCCCAGCCATTCTCCAACTTTGCTGCACTTCGGACCGTACATACGTAAGAATACTTTCGCACTTTGGGCAAGAACGACAAAGTAGCGACATATATCTCAGAAGCAATCTTAAGACGACGATATTGAGGATCTTTTAATGCTTTTTGAAGAGCTTCCTACGACTTTGAATCACCTTTGCCTGATCTCAAACGATCTCCCACGTTCTCGCTTTCATATTATCATTTCTACCATTTTCATTCGTTAAACACTGGGAAAATTTTTGAAGCGTCTTTGAGCAGTTTGCAAGTGAAAAGACCAGCACTAGGATTACCAAACTCGCCAGGATGGTGAATTCCAAATTTTGTTGTACCTTTGGCACGGTCAACGTTGACTTCTATGGGGAGTTCTAGTTGATCTTTAATTAATTCTCGTTACGATTCTCTACACGTTGTACAGTTATTATAACACATTATATATCGGTATCAGTTTCGATGTTGAATTTTAAATAACTCAAAACTATGACGGCATCGAGAACGATCGAATAAATCCTTCTCTATACACAATCTTCTAAAAACGATTCACGATAGCGTGTTTTCACACAGAGAAAATACATTGGTGGCAGCGTTCGAAGGCTCGAGAAAACACTTCGATCTGGCAGAAATAATGGCGGTGCTTGGTGGATAGACGAGAAAAGTCACCCTCTTGTCTCACACGCGCCTTAGCGCGTCGCGGTCCCAAGATCGCGTCGAAAATCTCGCGTAAATCAGCTCGGAGGAGGTGAGATCTAGCATAAATCTTGACCGCGGTATAGCCGCGACCCGCTTTCACCCCCAAACGGTTGGCCGCTGTCGGGATTTATCGACGTCCGGGTCGCAAGAGTGAATTTTACATATCGATCACGGGCAACCCTCTGCGCTTTGAATACGTTCGAATTCATTCGAACCTCGGCAGGGCAGAAATGAAACGCAGGGACGATGGAGCACGGGGGAAGGGTTTGTTATCTGTTGTGGAATGGCCAGGGTTACGTACACAGCGACCAGAATTACTTTCATTCGTCAAGCTGTCGGCCCTTTCCTAGCGAAAGTTAATTCCCGTTTAACGCGCTGACCTTCCAGTCGATTCCTCGATTCTTTTTCAGCTTGAAATTTCGTACTCCTCCACGTCTAGCTTTAGAACATCGAGTCACACGTGACGTGTAGATTGTCTCTCTTGAATGACTACAATCTTATCGAGGGGATATCGTATTGGATTATTTAAAAATTTCATAGCGCTGTATGTACTTTTACGATATACTGCTATTAGTTGACTACCAGAAGCAGCAATTAAGGAAGAAGATCTATTATCGATCGAAAGAAACACCTTGTATTTCGACATAAGATGGCTAAGATCAGGCTAAGATCAGGCTAAGATCACCAAACAATATTATAGGACAAGTTAATTATCTATAAGCTACGCGACGCTACAGAGATAATGAGAAACCCGAAGTACTCTCCGAAAATGAAATCTTTTGCTCATCGGTGTCCCTGAATTTACAGGAAAGTAGTAAACACTCGCTTGGGATTACTTCATCGATAAGCAGAGGAAGCAAAACGCAGACAGACGGTATTAGTTGGCTCGTGGTAACGAAAAAGGAGAAGAATCGAAAGGAGAAGCAACCCCGGTTGACTCTAAAATGCGGCGGTCTGGGTCGAGGACATCGATGCGTTGGTGGCTATCCTTTATTTCCCCTTATTTCCTATAAACTGGGATAAGCATAAAAAATAGTCTAGACGCATTCTGTATAGTTAGCATACAGCAAAGGACCGACCCCGTGATCGATACAGAAGAGAAGCCCAGGGCCGTACACGCGATGGATTCGAAAGAACGGGTGCCCGACATCCAGCCTGGCTCGTCGACAAAAAGTAGACACGGAGGATGCTGTTTGCACCGTAAAATGAGATGCATCGATGGTAGAAAAGGTATGTTCCCGTTATCAAAATGTCCAAGCATCGCCCTACCCGTTATTTTCTTTCCTCTTTTACCCTTCCGCTTTTGCGTTTCGACGAGTAGAAACTAGAAGAGGTTGGAAAGTTTGCTTTCTGACGGACGCGTGATTGGTGTGGTTTTATCGGAACGGATCGCAGAGGATACGACAGGTATGGAGTGGAAAGGCGAGTTGGTGAAATTTTTGGAGGGGTCGATACTTCGAGGCTATCTGTTACTTGCATCTTGTCTGCTCTTTTCTGCTCTTTTTTTTTTTTAGTAAATTGGATGCTCGTTTTAGTGAAAACAGGTGATCGATAAATAGGTTGTTTAATATTAATATCGTAAAATTCACGGAGGACGATTTTCTTAACGCGTCCGTCGTTTTCGACCGAATTTACGAGATGCATAGAGTGCACGTAAATCAATTTATAAATCATACGATCCGCCGCGCGTCGATTCGACGTTATACAAAAGGAATCGCGATTTACGGCTCGCTTGGCCGGAATGAAATTTACGTGGCGTTCGACGTGCGTGCCCGCCCGAAAATATTTTACAAATGACGATTGATCTCATGCATCCGGCGCGTTCGTAATTGATTGCATCCCCCGGAAAAAAATTCGCTCCATTCTATCGATTCTAGTATTGTTCAAGCTCCGTGATCTGTTGCAATTTTTAAAGACCGTCGTCCTGAATGATTCTACTCGCTGTCTTACTCGTGTTGCTTTATATTGCACGTGTAACGGATATACTATACGGTATCAATAATTTTGAAGTTTTCGTTAAAATCAATTGCAATTTAATTCATAAAAATTCCACAACATCTCCATTTCTGTTCTCCGAAACAGCAACGAAAATTCAACGAGCCGCACGAACGAGCAAGCAAAAGAATCGAGGGGACGGGAGAATAAGGCAGTCAGCGAAGATCAAGGCAGCGTGTTATCAGCGACGTCTGGACGAGGTAAACGCGCAAAAACCATTTAATCGCCGCGCCATCGATCACCGTCGGCAGATTAAAAAGAAAATTGCTTCGAAGGAACTCGTGAAAGTTGGAGTATCCTTCTTGCCAGACAAAAATGAGTCCTTGCTTTCAGTCAAAGTCAAGGAAAAGAAAAAAAGGAGAGAGAGAGGGAGGGAGGAAGGGAGACGGAAATGGAGGAAAAAACGAACCAGTGATAAGGAAGGGGAATGTTTTATTTAAAAATATCGACGAGTACCCTTTAACTCTGTCTGGGGAATGAAAGTTATTGTATAAATGGCGGCACTCGATTTGGCACGCTCTTCTGCTATCCGTTGAGTTCATCGATTTCAGGATTTCGGCTGATTATACGAGAGTTCGCGGCGGTCTAACAGTCTGTCGGATTTTCGCTCTTTTTTGCCGCTGTTTGCTCGAAGAATGTCGTCGAGCCGAGCCGGATCATAAGGCAGGTTTAACCTGGCAGTTCTCTTACCCGTGTTTGCTCTACGATAATTCAGCCATATTTGCCCAGACGAGGCGAACTTCCAGCAAGGAGCAGACGAATTATTAGCCAGGAACAAAGCGCCTGTTTTCCGCCAACTTTCTCTCTCTATCTCTCCATTTTTCCACCCTTCCGTGGAACAAGTGTGTTGGCTTCGTTTTGTTCGCCAATCCTTTATTGTACCTCGAGATTACAATTATGTCTTCATCATAGTGGAATCGGCAAGCTGTGTCAGTAAAATAGATGTTGAGTACGCGACTCGTAAGTAATTAGGTGGGAGATTGGCGGATCGATTAGATTTTGTTTAATCCATTAAAGACCAAGCCCGTCCGTAACATGATCACGACAGTCGTGTTTCGTTATAGCGCTGTATAGTGCAATTAAATTTTAAAATGTTTCGTATAACGTACGTACATAACGCTCACACCGTATGTTATTTTTCGAAACTGACAAAATTTTATCCTGCATTTTCGACTTAATTTCACGCGTTGAATAATCTCCTGTTAATTGTCAACTCCTGTCCAATCGAGAATTAGTCAAATTGCTGAAAAATGAAGCTATCAAAGCAAGATTTTCCTGATTTTGCGTGTGTCGTGTATTTAAGCCTATAACATATTCGTCCAAAGTTTCTACGAGTATATTTTCGTCAGCTGTTGTATATTCACACCTTTGCCCTAACGTCTTCCCTTGCAGAAGTGAAATGGCACTCCGTTGGAAGCATCACCGGCGAAAGGGTAGAACGATCCATCTCTGGCGTGGTAATTAAGCGACAGGGCGAGCAAGACGGACAGGTAAGAAGCGAACAGCTGAATCGAGGGTCGGTTCAGACAATCAGAGCGCCCAAGGGGTGGTTAAACACGGATAGCAATGCAACTGTAGACGCGGCGCGCAACCGCATTCTCGCCCCCTTCGGATAGCTCCACGGCCAATCCCTAACCGCTCTACAATTAATTGCGCCTGCTAATTACCTCATGTCGCCGAAACAACGGAATCCATGATTAGCCAAGCATACCTTGACTCATCCGCGAGCAGGTTCCGTCGGAACACCAATCTACTCGCGAGGATCTTTCGACTGTCATAACGATTCAGACGGTCGAGATTATTCGAGAAACAGTCACTGTTTCTCCTTGTAATTTGCCTTCGAGCGTTTCCAAGGTATCTTCGAATTAGTTACCATGTTGCTCGTGAGTCGAAGCTGCTGCTTTCCGATGGGAATTCCAGATGCTATGCTATTTTCGTAGTCGTTGATATGTAAATAGGTCGTGTATATTTATGCAAATTTGTATTTTCAAGGTAAAGAATCGAACCTCGAACGAAAGTATTTTTAAAAGTACACTCTAAATGTAAGTAAGATGTATTTCACTTTCGATATTTGACAATATTTTCGAGGCACGTTTGACATATTTTTGAATGCCCCAAATGACAAAATTCGTCGATATTTCAAGTATTCTAACATCACGTAAAGAGCTATAATTCTGAATTATCGATCCATTTTTCATCCGCATCACAGAACGAACACGTTGTATCGATTGTTCAAAGACAGCAACGTTATGCAAACTCGCTACATCACGACGACTAAACGTGTTAACCGTTGACGGTCCAACGAAAATAGTTTCGTCAAATTTGCACGACGGTTCACCGCGGTTCGCGTGAGCGAATTTAATTATTCGAATCAGCGGGATCGAACGTGGAAAGAAAAAGAGAGATAGACACAGCGAAACTTCGTATCCAAGAGAGTTTTCGACGCTCTCGTTAAAAAATATATAAAAGGCCCGACTGATTCTCGAGGTCGTTGAACAATTTACATGAAAATGTCCGAGTCTACTAGTTTCCCGTGGCCATGAATTATTCAGCCGCGGAAATTACGCCAAAATTGCTTCCGTTGCGTTTCCACAGGAAAAAAGGATCGGAGTGGAATCGAATTAGATTTGCATCGAGTCGAGCGATCTCGTGAAATCACCGATTCCTTTGTTACCTGGAAATCTTCCTTTCTTCTTCGTTCTTGGAAACAGTGTTCGAAAGAATCTACGAGTGGAAAACGTTTCAAGGAACTCGACATTGCGTTCGTTCGTTAAAAGATTTAATTTACCCCATTCGAAATCGGCGAAGCTTGTGCAAATTTCCTATGCAAAAGAGTTCGTGCTATTGTGATGAGTAGACCGCAGATTTGTATACATTTATAAAATGTTTAAATGCATAAAAATATGCAAAACGCATATAATATGCAAATGCATATGTATAGCATCTTTAAAATTAACTTCTCAACGTTATAAAATATTTAGGGATGAAACGAATGTCAGTTACCGAAGATGGACTTTTAATTAAAAATAACTCTTGAATGATTGATTATTATAGAGGGCAGTTACGTTTAATCAAAGAACACATTTTATAATTTCGTTATATCCTTGATACATGAACATGAACGCGCACGTTTCTACGCTATTAAATAACTTCAGAGTCTCGGGAACGAAATAACTTTCCATCAGCCGGAATTCAGATTCACGTCGCGTGCCAAATCCGAATTGGATTTAGCACTTTGCACATTTGCAGTTTCAATTTTTATCGCTCAAGGTATGAGGATTCGAGTAACACACGTGCAAAGAACGTATCATCCAACTCCCTGTGCAGCCTTGTTGATACAGAAAAGGAAGCAAAAGAAAATATCCAAAACATTTTTGACAAAAGTTCCTTGATAAATTCTCATCCTCCTTTTTCTCACATCTCCTCAGAGTAAGCTGAAATCAATTAACGATACAACGTAGATCAGAAATATTGCATCTTGATACACGAGGATGATTTCATCGACGAGGAAATTTCGCGTACATGAAACTGTACCTCCTTACACGCCAAGATTTCTATGAGAGACAACGATGATGTATGCCACTCGAATAATCCGCAATCTCCGACACATCAGTCTGATGATACGTTACCCATCGTTGCAACTTTGCACGCACTCCTTTTTCCTCGTTCGCGGTTGTGATTCATCGCTTATGAGCTCTCGTACCAGTTCTCGTAGCAGCCCTCCAGCCATTTCGAGTTTTCTCAACGGCTCTTCGCATCATATCCGAAGATTCACAGATGGCAAATTCGTCGAATCGCAGAACTACGAAGCGACGGGGTTATTAGAACGTCGAGCCGTATTAAGACGGAGAACCTTGACCGGGGTTGGAAAATTAATGGATTCGATGGAACCAGGAGTCAGTGGGTTAATAGACTAACAGATTGGATCGAAAGGATAATCTGCGTCACCACCGAGTCCTGTGACGCGATCCGTGATGCGACGGGTTAAAAACTCAACCTGACGAATCTATCATCGTTATTGTGGAAACTTGTACGTTTCCTAAAGTTCTTAAAACTTCCAGTCTCTACTCATTTTATCCCTTAGTTATTTTTTAGCCAACTTTCTCCATTTCGGTAGGACAGCCGCGAAATTTATTCGAATAAAGTTGCTCGTCAGAACCGCGCACCCGCACAAAATTCTCCGATGCTTAATTAAGATTTCGTTCGTCCGACACCGACTCGACGCGAATTCGTCGGTAACGAAGATGAAGCTAATATAATCCTATGACCTTGCTCGAGGACGCCCCGTTCCCGAAGGAACGGGCGCAAAAAGGCAAAGGGAGAAGGGCCCTTTTGTTTAAGGACGGCGTTTACGCGCGTCGCGTTGCACTCTTCGTCCTTTATTTCCTTTTGTTCCCTCTCGTCCTACTGCTCCTTTCCTGCCACCTCGTTTGAATTATCATTCCGAAGAGCGAACCTCTTTAGAATTCCTCCTTACGTTCCTTCGAACGCTTTCGGCTATAATTTTTCGCAAATAATTATCTCGGTTTGCAGCTGTTCCAACGCCTCCTGCCAATTTTACTACCCACCTGATTCTAACCTGCACAGAACACTTCTCGAATGAAACATTTTAGATTCTGTTCGATCGTTGAAGATGTAATAAGAAAATTAATCACCCAAATACTTACGCACGATAGCGTAGCTTTCTCGAATTCGCTTGAAACAGCCATTTTCACAAAATTGCCTCTTCGCGAGATCCCATTGAATCGCAGATTTATAATTCGTAGGTGACTATTATCTGGAAGCGACGTTAATCTTAAACCTTGGTTTCCAGTTCTTCTCAGACGATTCAAACCTTTCATTAATGACGCCCATTGGTCTCGGCGCTGCCTCTCCAATTAAGCTTTCACCAATTCTCCTGCTGAAGTATTCGTTTCTCTCTTCGGGGTAGAGCATTCCTCGATTGAGCCGATAAATAAATACGTGGACGCGGGGGCGGCGTGGATTTTTCGCGAACGAACGAAAAGACAAATCCAATCAGCGGTAATTGAGAAACGAAAGTAGTCGTTCGGCTATCAGAGGCTGTTCCCGATTCCTTCGTTTCATCGGGAAAAGCTTTCAAGGTTGATTTTATTCCCGATACTCGGCGCGCCGCGGACTTTCTAGGCCGACGGGAAATTGAATTATCCAGTTTAACGACGGTCTCTGCGTGAGTTTTAAATGTTTCTCACCCCCGCGAGGGTTCGCAGTTTCGGCGATCGGAGGGAGATCGCCAAATCGCCATTATTGGTTGACGAAGCACGTTACCGTCCATAAATATTTGGACACTTCGATCCATAAAAATTTGTGGATTTGACCAAAATGTGAGAAAAATTAACGATGAATCTATACTTAAAAGCAACTTACTACCTTTGCGTGCAATCAGAAAACCAAATTCAAGTTTATTACAACGAAACATACTTGATTATTTACTATATATGCTGCTACATACATCGGCTATTTAAGTATTACCGCTTGTATCAACGTCAGACGTTTCTCTATTATTTTAGGTGAATTTTCTCCACCCGATCCATAATTTAAATAGCATATTTTGGAAAAAGTAAGCGAGTATTCGAATATTTTTGGGCGGTGGTGCAAGACGGTTAGCCTAGATTCCGGAGCAACTAGCGTGGTCGAGCCGACGATAGCGTTGGATTTATTTTTACAGCCCCATTAATGTTACACGTTTTATCGAGGAGAGAGATTCTACTCGCGCGAAGGAAATCCTCCTATACGACCAGACGCTTGCCACTTCGTTTCTTTACGATCAACCAAGAAGATGAAGAAAAAAAAAGAATGAAGCGAGCCCTCTCCTCGCCGTTTTAACGTTCTCCCGGTCCCGGCTCCGTTCTCCGTGGAATTTTATACACTTTGTGTAACGCGACCCTCCTCTCCTCCATCCTTACCCCACCAGCGAGGACGTAAAACCGACCCCTAGAAACTGGAAAATCGTCGGCTGGGTTCCTTCGGCGAAATTCCAGCCGGTTGATTGCTACTTGCCAGCTCGTCTTCATTTTTTTCCTTCGACGCAGGAATTCAAATTAAAGAAGACTACTTTAGTGTCAAGTTCACTGTTCTTCTTTCTTCTTCCTCCGCCAACAGTTTGCTGCTTTTTATTGGATATAATCGCGATACGAAGGGATGATCGATAGCATGGTGACAAAAAATCAGAGGGAAATAGAAGTATAGCTTCGACGATAACACAAAATTCGTAAGCTCGAGTGCATGGCCCCATTCCTGTTTCCAGAATGATCGATAACCGTTCGACGAAACATCCGGCGAAGCCAGCCACCGGAAGAGCCGGATGGAAGGTCGGAGTACGAACGTCGTCGAGATCTCGGCGGGGGTTCCGCCAGGATTTAGGGTCCAAGAGCTTCCCCGTAGTTCTGGCCCACCGAGGGTGGTCGAGGAGAACGAGAACGCTCCGTGGAAAATCCGGCAAAGGTTCGTTTCGACGTCTATTATGCTCCTTCTTATCAACCGTCGCGGAGGTTCCCGCGGGGATCCGAAACGGGTCCCCATTCAGCCTTTTTAAATCTGTTTAACCCATTACTTTAACGTCATTCTCTCGGGCTCTTGCCTCGCGATTTATTTTCCTCGTACTCGTTGCTCGCTGCAAGCAATAGACTTGGTCGACGAGATTAAACGATCGTAAAAATGTTCGCCTTTTGATTGCCATTCGCAAACGAGCGAAATCCTGGAGAGGGAAAGTGGAAACAAAACTGTTAGCTTGACGCATTCGCTAGGGATTCCATTTTCGTTGCTACGCTCCGGACGTCATGCAAATTCATATTTTTATGAACGTACCGAAAGAAACGGAATCTAAATGGAAACTCGTCTCAATCCCAAAATATTATAACGAATTATTTTATAATTTTTTAGTGTATTTCATAATTCTTCTGGAATTTTAGAAATTTTCTACCGCTAAAAATGTTCGGCTGAAGATAGCAAAGAATACAACAGGGTTGATTGAAATTAGGTATTTTCTCCAATTTAGGAGATTCTCGAACGATAGGAAGATACGATCCTGTTCGAGCGAAAGAACACAGTAGGGTTGAGCAGAGAAACGAAACGAGGAAGAACGAGACCAAACAGCCGTAAAGAATCTTTGGGACGTGGCTGGGTCGATTATTGGAAACGGTCGAGTGTCTCGATCTTGAGGTTGCTCGTAAATAAGAGAATTAAGGAAATATCGTGTGACAGTGCGTTACACAATGGCACGGTGGGCAAGGAAAGAGTAGAGGCTGTTGAACAGAGCAGGATTCGCGCGATTGTAAAGCCGAGGAGGTATTGATCGTTACAACAGGGCGTCGTAGCCTGCGTAGCTGCAGAAGCCGTACACTTTACGACTTTACACGAAGGTAACAAGAGTTTGCATTAATAAACCGGTCTGTTCCCGTTGCCTCACCCCTCTGGGTGGTCGTTTATGATCAGCCTGCAATCGATGCGCTCGGACGATACCAAAATCGTCGTAAATCCGTGAACGGAACGCATGGATCGACGCGGTTAAGGCGATTATTAACACTCCGCGAATGAACACGTCCGTTCGACGCGTTTTATTAGCCGATAGCTGGGTTACGTATGTAATATACGGATTCCCTTGAATTTTAATCTGAAACCATTGTTGCTGGGATTATTAAGCGGCCAAAGCGAGCCCCACGTGGGAACTTGCAATCAACCCCGACGGCTTATCGAGTCACTGGAATAGCGTAACGGTAGTTTTACACCTTATCGAAAGGTAGATTATGCAGATTTTGTGTAACATTTTCATTGCTCCTAAAATGTTTGAATTTTTCACTTCGGAAACGATATACTTCTAGTTGGCTTCGTTATCAATCGCTTTTTGGGCGAACTAATTTTCAAAAATCAAAACACGTAATTACAACGATGTGCAAAAGTTTCCAAAAATTAATATTTAGTTTTATGTTACGTTTCGATTCTTGAAATTGAAAATCAATACATACAATTATATTAAATTATATGCAATACTTCGATGATTTTGACCGATGCTTTAGAAGCAAAGAGCTAAATTTAACAGACATAGCCACAAAATAAATCGTAAGACAAAGAATTAATAAAAATATCGGTAAAATTATTGAAACAATTCGAGTCGCTATAGGAAGCTCGATAACGTGGTAACTGAAACAAAACGTTAAAGAGGATTGATCGAATGTAAGACGACAGACGCGTATAGAAAATCCCTCTTTCCATTTGAATCGTTTAAAACCATCTGATCAAATTCTTGACCATTTCTGGTTATCGTTCGTGGAAAAGTCCAAGCATCCCATTACGGAAACAATATGATCCGCTAGGAGAGAAGTTGTTCGGTCAGGGTGGCAACCGATCACTGCGGTCCATAAAGAAGCGACCAATAAATTACTCGCAAACGATCAAGTTGGAATGGTAGCACGGTTATCCTGGCGTTCCCTCTTCGTTCGTTCCACTTCCAGCACGGTACAAATGACCATCGGCCCATAATTCCCGCATGACTAGATATGTCGACGTAACGTTGGTTCGATGGTGCGTGGCAGAGTCTCCCGGTCATCTCCCATGGGTGAACCCCGGCAGAGAGACCAAGAAGACGTTGTAACGGACGCAGAGGATACCCCGTCCGATTCGGTGATCCTCCGAGCGTCTCTTTATATCACCGCGTTGACCCCCTAGAGGTACGTGACGCAGATGGAGGGACACAACCGCAATATCTTTATCCCTTCTCAGGGCTGGAAAACAGGCTGCCACTTCGCGACGTCCGGTAAATTTATATTTAATAGGATCGAAAGCGCGAGATCACTGGGCTACGGTCATCTCTCTGCGATAAAACGTGTCGTAGGCTTCTCTCAGGCTGCTTGTTTCAATAGAAATCGACTCGGGGAAATTGAATCGGCCCAGCCCCTGTTACGTGCTCCTTTTCGCCCCCTTCTGACTCGCTCGTTATCGCTTTTAAGTTTTGATGACGCCGAGAGGACCCCTTCTTGTAATCGTTTAGTTCGACTCGGGTGGAACGTGGCGTAGAAGGGAAATTTCTTGTTCGTTCCTCCCTTCGGATTGACGAAATTGTTATACGGGTGGGAGGTTACGTGAATGGAACGAAGAAGATCAACGGTAGTTTCTTTCCTGGTATCGACTGAATTCGGGTATTCCCATTAAAGGATTCATTACGGAGGGTCGTGAAAAAGAAACGTTCGATGGTAACGCAATTAAATCCCCACCTTTCGGCCCGCATGTGGTTACACGACGCCACGATCGAGGGCTGATTTGTTCCGGAGCCGTGAATATATACGATCGGACCGACAAAAGCGTGGCCATAAAAAAAATCTTATCGCATAGCAGCCCTTATCGCGTGAAAGACGGCACGTTTCGGGAATTCTGCGCGGCTTCGAGGAGGGGTTGTGTCAGTCCCTTAAGACCATAACGTTTATGTAGCCGCTGTAGCTGCCGCAAAAGGGACACGAGAGATACGGGGCCACGCGGTAACGAGAAAACGTGGCCGAGAACTTTCTAAAGAACGGCGACGCCGCGCCGCGGAGACGTCGACGATGCCGCCTGGCAAGTTCAGCAGGGGGTTGCTTACGAGGGTGGAGTTTATTTATTGTTTACGCGGGGATACGGGGCCGACTCCGCGGCGTTTATGCAGATACATCCCCTTAACATAACCATAACTAAATCGACCATTCGATAAGATGGACTGGATAAAGCTGGCCCACTTGTTACGCCACCCCCGCCCGTCCCTTGCAAACTGAGACGGAGTCTCGTTTATCCCGGTCGAAACGTCGAATATCTATTACCCGACTGTATCCCCGAGACTCTCTACAGGAAATTCGATCCAGATTATCTTCCATGTTTTCCTCTTTGCTTGGCCACCACCGTTCCTTTCTCCTACCCCTCCGATCCAAGTGAAACGCCATATCGAGATATGAAAAAGTTCCGGGGATACGTAGTTAGAATTATTTAAATCGAACAAGGAAAGGAGACTGGAGAATGTCAAAACTAGCTTTACCCGAATCTCCCGAAGTAGAACGGTTCGCATGTTTCCCACGAATTTTGCTAAAACCACCACGCAAAACATGCATAAACATCACGGCGAGATTTAACTACGCGCGCATCTACGCGCGCGATCCTCTTTCGTTAGCAACTTTCGACCAACTCTGCCGGCAACTTCGCCAACCGTGCAAGAGTTACTGACACACAAAGCCTCGCACTGCTGCTCTGTACAGGAGGTAGTGGTTCCGCGGAGAAGCACGGGGAAACAGCAGAAAGACACACCTCGTGTCGCGATATCGATCGTTATCGCGTAGCCGCGCGAATTATCACCCTCGGGAACCGGGTGTGCACGCGAGAGGGGCTGATCGAATAAACGAGCGTGTCACGTTGCCCGGTCGTGTCACGAGGCTGCAGCCCCGTCGAGCCAGCCACCCAGCCACCCCGCCTCCCCCCTCAGCCAGCTCTTTCTCTTCCTTTCTCTCTCTCTCTCTCTCTGAGCTCTCGGTTTCCCTCGGTTCGCCCGGTAACGGTGAAAGCGCGCGGCTAGGTAGACTCGTGGGGGCGCCACGCGGCGGTGGTGCAGGGGGTAGCACAGGGGGCGGCAGAGCGTGTAGCAGGGTGGGCAGAGAGAGCGTTCGTTTCTGGAGCAGACGAATCGATGCTCGTTGCCCGTCCTCCCTTGCAACGAGTTCAATGTCTCGCCCGGGCCGGCCGTAGCCCCCGCGGTCGTGGCCGTGGCCGTCGGACGGCGCCCAACCCTCACCTCCAGCCACCCACTCACCCCCTGCTCCCAAGCGTCTCTCGCTCGCTCTCGTACCGGAGCGCGTTCCGTCTACCTTTCGGGCGCGGTTCCATGGCCTTTTGTTTCCCCACGTCCCGCCGGCCAGCTGGAAAAAAATTAATGCGTCTGTGTTTGTGCTGGCTCCGTGGAATAATAGCACGCTGGAATGTAGTATTAGACGGTGCACACCGAGGTGGGTAATTTTCGGCTAGGTGTTTTCGGTAGACGGCAGGTTGGTTTAAGGGTTTAGGAATACCCCGACGAGGATGTTTGTTCTCGTTCAACCTTCGGGAGAATTATTCTTTTCAGGTTTCCAATGAATCGAGTCTGGGTTACGCGATACATTGTCAGCTCGTATGAAAATGTACGGGAATATTTTCATCCGCGTGATCAACGTCCGCGCTTGTATCGTTACTTACGATCATCTCGCCATCGAAATATCTCGCGTTTCTTCTTTTTCAGCCCGTTTGTAACAGCCCATTAGATTATTGTTCGAGGATCATTTTTCTTCGCGCTTTTGCCTGCTTTCCTTCGTTTAGGTCTCTAACCTCGTGTCTCAACCCTTCAACCGATCGCTCTCTCTCTCCTCCGGGCTTTCCTCCCGTCGACTTCTCTTCAGTCTCGACCTTCCTTTCGCTCTCGTTTCTTACCTCGCCGTTTCTCCCCCGCTCACCTACCTCGCGGAGTTTCTCTTTCACCCCGGCACCGTAGCCGCTGTTTAACCCGGCGCAGCCAAGTGGCAGCGACCTCGTACGCCTTCGCGCTGCTCTGTTTGCCAGGCGTTTGTCACCGTCGCGAACAAAGTCTCGCCTATGTGTACCTCCTCTCTTTCTCTACAAGTTTCTCTTCACCTCTCGGGACAACCCCCTTGCGCGATCTGTTTTGTACACCATGTACACTTTGTACATCGCGCAGTAACAGTCTGCTCTCTTTTCTCGAATTCTCTAGCGGTGTTTCCTTGTTTGCTGTCGCCAACGTTGACAAAAAAGTTATATTTTTTTTCAAAAGTATCGAACAAAACATTAATATTTAATATATAACACAGATTTATACTTAATAGGAACTTTAAGTTACACGCATTATTTGGTAAAAATAACTAATTTCGTCGCATATTCGTCAATTTCCGTGTCATACGAAGTGTCAAGTTAAGCCACGTGTCTTCGTATCTTTTAACTGTGATCGATCATTTTTTAACGTTGAAGTATACGTGTAATAACTGTTCCCAGACAGTTTAAGCAGAGATGTATAACGATAGCGAGTTACTTTCTACGGATTCGTCGCGGTTTTTCCGCCTCAAAATGTCGTATCGATCGCAAGTGCTCGTGTGGCAATATTTTGATTTTCCCGTATATGAACGAGCAGCGGGAATGGGTCGGACATAATTATAAATTATGGAACGTTCCTGGTGATGGATGAACACGAGGAGTCACCAGGGGATGCTGTGTAACTAGTACCTTCCCACGCGGAGTATCGCGTTGCGAGATACGCGAGAATATAGAGAACGATACGATCAAAGTTTCGCCATTGCGAGCAGAGAGCACTCGACTTCTTTATGGGGGAGGAAGGGGGATGGATCGAGCTACTGGGGTGGAAAGGAATGGCGGCATCGCGAACCTGCAGGAAGTTCGATTTGGTCTATCGATGTGAATAATACATACCATTACGACGGGTAGAATTGCCTTGGTTTTTTTCGTCCTTCTTTCTCGAAATCGCGGGACACATATTGTTACGATTCCGGGTGGATCGCTCTCTTTTCGAACTTCTTCCTTGCGCAACGTAGACTCAATCTTGGCTCTGAACGGCTCGCCTCGTACAAATTGATTACTTCTTCAGTTTTTCTTGGATCTTTTCGATTCTGCAGATGCTCAAGCACGTAAAAATAGTTTCAATGGAATTCCTTTTTTCCCTGAAAAACATTTTCAAAGAACTCATAGTCCTTGTCTCCATTTCCCCCTCATCGTGCACAGTAGAATGAATTTTCTCTCTATCGATGATCCTCGAGAAACCCAATATCATCTCACTTTCGCGTGAAGAATTATCATACATAATACCATATTATCATACCAATTCAACATCTAGATGAACCGATTCGGATGACATCATCGATCGGCTGAATGTATTTGATCGTGTTTGCTCCCACGAATACCGTAAATGGTTCCACAAATCAGATTTAGATTTAGATTTTGCACTTAACTTTCCGCTTCACACATTCAACATTTCCTTAACGAATATAATTTTTCTCTAGCGTAGTATATTTTTTCTTCCTTAGACGCTCTAGAAACTCCAAACCCTTAAATAACGCATTCCTCTATCGTCTTCCACACGAGAGTAAGTCTTCTCTCCATCGACGATTAATAAATCCTGGTGAAACTCAATATCATCCTACTTCCATTGGACCGTTGTATATCAAGGCAGGGATGGCTAAGGGGGTGGCCTTTACAAAATTTCCCGTGGATCCAATTTGCATAAATAAGCTCGTACCGGCTGTTCTCCTCTCTGGAACGGTTTTCCGTGAACGCAGCTCGTTCGTTTCGATCTTCGTTAGTGCTTAATTATAGCGTTCGTTGAACGTTCATCGACCGAATCCACCTTAGGGGGAAAGAGCGTTCCCTGTTGCACCTGCCAGAAAGCCGCGCTGCGAGCTTCGCCAACAATCGGCTTTCGATCCAAGACCGTCCGCTTATTCCCGCGCATCTCCAGGGATCCCGAGACAATTTCCCTGGCAAATCCGGGGCACGCCATTTGTCTCGTGAATTAAGTTTACTCTCTTTTTTCGCCCATATTCAACGATGCCGTCTGCTCCGCCCTCGTTGCTTCGACAGAGGCCGACAGAAAGAGGAAAGTGGGGTTGAAAGCAGAGAAATTGATATCGGTCGTTTTCTTCGTTTCTTTTTTTTACGCCAGCTTAGTCGAACGAATTATCTTGCCAAATCATTAATCTCCTGGCGTAACAAAACGAAACGACGCTTCATCCTTTTCTTCTATTCCTCTGCTACTCCTCCCCGTTTATCGAACGAAGGGTAGGTGTTCAGAACGAAGTCAGCTAATTCTATGCGAGATCAGCGCTGTAGGTAACTACAATGTGGAATGACAATGGAAACGAATCCCGCGGTAGAAAATTACGAACGCGATCGGTATACGTGGGGATATCCCGGATATCGACCGAGTGTGAGAAAACAGTCGGACGTTTCTGGAACGTACAAATTTTACACCCTTATACTACGAACTGTATAAAGAATAATTGTAAATAGACAATTATAAAACACATGGATCACGCAACAGTATGTTCAGGTATACCGTTGATAGTTCAAAAGTTAGCCATTAATTCTCCATCACGCGTCTGGAGCTGTCGAAACCCGAGTTCACGGGACGCGGACAAAAAGCAAGGGAGCAGAGGCCGCGAAATGGGAAAATAATTTCTCTCCAGACGGTGTTCCCGTGGTCGTTAACCCATTAACACATCGATCATCGCCTAACGCATCGTGCGGAAATCGTGCAGAGGCGGCACGAGATACCTCGTGATTCTTGGCCAAAGTGCCCAATTTTTATCTGCTACGCTTTTTCCACCTCGATGCTCATTGTCTTACTTCGTTTGCTTCTTCGTCTCTTTTTTTTTTATTACACAGCTCTGGGGGGAAACGCTCAGCGAAACAAAGAAGTATCGTAAAGCCGGCCGTAAAAGTGGTGCAGATAAAACGTAGTTGCACCAGCTGTATAAAGCGCTGCGTACAGGATACGCTGCACAGGATATAAAGAAGTTGGTTGCGTGATACAAGGAACATCGGCATGCTGGAAGGAAAACGGAAGCAGAAAAAAGACGGAATAAGCGGAGGGACGTGGGGAAACAAAAGGGGAAATGGCCAGAAGTAGAATTCCAGCCGGCCAGACCGGACGATGCTCGCTTTCGTCTGAGTATCCCGCCTCTGTTTAGAATCCAGTACCGCGGTTTTCATCTTGCACTTGTCATGAATATTTTAATAATATTTACTTGGCCGCGTGCAATAACCGTTGCCCGGCGCGCCGTCGCTTATATTTAGCCGCGGACCGCCCGGGACAATTTTCAGCGTTATGGCAGTGGTCGGTGGCCGGACTACGAACTTCTGAATCTACTTCATGTAGGAATACACGGTCAGAGGAGTCGCGGTTCTGCGTTATTTATAGAAAAATTTGTTGCCAACCAAACGTGGTACTTCTTTTTCAGCGAACGCGACATTGTATTTCTTGCATATTTGTTCATTACAAAGTGTTCTGGTACAAGTTTTATACTTTAATCGCCGCTAATTCCAGCGTTAAAGAACTTTCTTTTTATAAAACTCAAGTTCCTGAGGAATAATCAAAGTGAATTATGTAACGTGAACGTTAAAAAGTACCGTTAAAAAATACCAATTTATGTATATTACATGAAGATTTTTTACCGGTATATAGCATTTATCTAGATCTCGGGAAACGAGTGTAATAAAAACGTCTGTGTCAGGTCTTCAATAAGTATATCCAGAACAAACGAGAGAGAACGGCACCCTTATCGTGGCGCAGCCCAGTGTACTCAGCTCTAATCACTTCCAGTGATATTAATAAATTGTCCCCGGAGGGGTGTATTTTCTTTCGCTTTTTCCCCGGCCACATTCGGCGACGATGTTATTATTGTTTGCTTACTCTCGCGGAGGGAGAAAACGGCTGAGAGTTTGGGGTGGCTCCGGCAACGATCTACATCGAGAGGAAGACGTCCACGACGAGAGAAAAGAAGAGACCAGAAAACGGTATCCGGCCCCCTTCTTCCTTCTTTCTCCTCTAGTTTTCGTACTTGTGGAATAACGTTAGACACGATTTACGGTTAGGCAACGCGACGTAATAACCGATTTAAGCCCGGCCGTTCGCCCTAATCCCGAGTTACGAGGACCCAGCGACGATTTAGTCAATCGTACCACCATAATGCCGTAATATCGCGTTCCACAGCTTTGGCTACGCTGTTCAGCCAATAATAAACGAGTTTATTGTTCGAGGCAGCCTGTCGCGACTAACCGCGCGCCACTGCCACTGGAAAAGGGTTGCGTTCCATGCCTCGTTCTCGGAATAACGTTAAACGACGCGATACCCAGGACCAACGAGCACTCGCGTGCAGGAGGGTGCCAGTATCGTGCGAGTTACCACGTTCTACGATTCTAATAATGGGGTGATCGGTGTTCCTTGGTTTCGTTTAGGGAGAGTCAGGGGGTAACCCGTCTTAGTTTGATTGTAATCGCTGGTTCTTCGAAGCAGGGGTAAAATAATAAAATAATATGCCGAGATTAAATTCTATTTGCGATGAAATTGTTTTAGCGAGTTATCGGACAAATCGGTCGCCCCACAAAGTATAAAAGCAGGAATTTTCATTTGCAGGAAACGTAGGCGTTTCTTAGTTCCATGTTCGATCACCGAACACCAGAGCAATCAACGGTGCAGTCGCGGCAATGGCGCGCAGCAAAGGGACATTTACGACTAATTGCTTCTCCGTGGTTTTCTTCGTTGGGGTTCTTCCTTTTTCCCTCCCCTCGTGTTCGCCTAGCCCATACAAGTCCTCGTAAAAGCCCAAGGAGGGGAAAGGAAAGTAATACGCGGGCCGAGGCTCGCAGTAAAAATTCGTCGAGGGAGAGGACGAGGCTCACGTCGCGGGAACTACGATAATGGCTACTAAAATTCAACTAAACACTCGCGGGACGTTGCCGCACTAATTGCCATCGTAAATTTCTTTTTCTTCGATCGACGGGACGAGCGTTTGATACCAAGATCGTGTCTCGTTGCTCGGGAGAGCGCGCAAACTTTGTAAGAATCGAGTTCTTCCAGACGCTTTTGTTTGCCTCGAATCAACAATAAATACGATTTTGTTTAAAAGTATTCAAACACTTGCTTATTTTAAACCAGCAGTGTTTTAATTACGAAATTACGGATAAATTATACTCCAATAATTTTTGTTTTGACAATTGTCGACCGCAGGCGAAGAAGATAACGAGAAATGTTAAACTGGTAGAAGAACTTCCGACGTTAATGCAAGTTACTGCTATCTTTTAATAAATAATTCGAATATATCATCTCCTAACTCTCCATGAAATGGTATGAAGTACTGCTTCTAATTATATATTCGTTATTGTCTGCGCACTTCGGTCAATTTCAACAGTGTTACCACATAAAATTGAGAGTGTACTGAAATTTTTACAATTTTCGGTTCTGCTTCGAGTATACTCGAGAATATTCCACCTTTTCAATGCTTAATTCCTTTGACATTACATTGCCTCGTTTCGGCTTTCAAATAGGCCCCGAAACGATCGTTTCTCCGCTCGATTCACGAGGCAATGCGACTCCTCCCAATGGTTCTGAGACTCTCTGGCAAATTTACCAAAGTGCTCCTTCGAGGATTTGCGAATCGATTCTTTCGTCTAACTTATGGAAACCGTATCTTAAAATTTTCACAGAGATCTTATAAAGAAATCGTAGTTTCGCCTGTTGAGCATAATTCAACGAAAAGAGAGAAAGGCCACGTAAATACGACGTAAATCGGCATGCTACCTTTCACGAATAATCCCGATTATTCGTCCTCCAGCTCTCTTTTAAGTATTCCGCTTTACGAACATTCAATTAGGTTAGATTGCAAAGCGGATTCCGCGTCGTCGTCGTCATCGTCGGCACGACGTTTTGACGTTCAATCATCCGAGTGCTTGTCTTATACTCTCGGCTTTACACTCTGTATCTGGCAAGTACCTATAAAATATTCTCGCTTTGAGTTTCACCAGCGTTCGCTGTCGCGGATCAAAGTTTAATCGGTCGAATAATTAATACACCCACAGCTCTCCGTGCGAGTAATTGCTGAATTGAAAAAGTAGTAATACGATGACAGGAAGGAAGAACGAGCCACCGTATGTCCTGCACTACAGTCCAATGAAAATTGAACGATTTTACAAAACGTATTAAGGTCGGAAAATTTATTCGTGTAACATTCGTTAAACATACATATCTAGAATATCCAAAGTACGCTACTCGTTGTAATATTTAATGGGCGAAAGATATCTTTGGTATTTAAATTATCCATTTGGTATAAAAATTTTAATCTGCTCGGCTATTCGTAATCTTCCGATTAGAGTAGTTCGATCTTTCTATTCAAGACGCGAGATCGAGCGAAGGCCGCGGACCAGCGGGGACCGGAAGGGCGTCCCTTTCAAACGATCCCCGTCAGAATCTGCTTGAGAGCGGGCAATGAGAGAAGAAAAAACGAAAAAGAGGGAGAAAAGGCGGAAGGGAAGGTGAATCGAATCTCTATTTTCGCAGGCTCGCGCGGCTCGGCCTTTGAATAGACGCGATAAGGATCTTATAACCATGCAGAAGGGAGGGGGGACTGGATTGATGGCGGGGTGTTGTGAAATATAAAGTAAACTACCTGACATTGTCGCGATACGAAGAGGCGCATCGCTGCTTGAATATTGATGCACTGGCTTCCGAAGGGAAGATGAAAGGGACGGCACAGCCTTCGCTTCGGCTTTTTAATAATGAATTCGGCCCTTCTGCCTCGCGGATTTTCTCCCAACCGCTTCAACATTTCCCCTTCCTTCTGTAGCCTTTGAACATGAGGGTGTAAAAAAGGATTGGTTACTCTTGCGATTCCAATGGAATCGATGGAGCATACTTGAACAGAGACTTTGAGTTTGAACGAACGAAGATTCGTCTACGTCGAATTTTGAGAATTCTCAGGGTATCTTGAAATTTATATTTTACGATTTGTGAAATTTTGATTTCTACATACCATACGTATGATGTATTGAATTCGTAGCTTGCACGAATCAACGAGGTAAAAAAGAATGACGAGAATCACAAGGAGACGCCTAATGCTTTCCTAAAATGGACGTAATCGCGTCAACGGCTTAAAAGGCTGACCCTAGAACCGCGCTACGAACCCCAGAACTGACTGATAGGCTTCGTCGTTTCGCTAACGTGATTTTATGTCGTCGACCTGACGATACCTGCTAACTGACGGTCTTCCGAACTGGTGAGCGGACTTTACTTCGATTCAGACTAATCATTTGCACGAGAGCTACCTATTAGATCCAATTTTTCTAATTTTCAGACGCCAATGTAATGCGATCTGTTTGATAATATTTAGTTAATATAATTCGTCTCGATCTCTTGCCGCCAAAAGTGTTTCACGAAGTTACATACTTTCACCAGTTTATACTTCAAGCGGCACCTGTTAGCAAATACTACAGTGTTCCTCGAGATCGGTTGGATCGATACTGCACCTCGATGGTAAGAGAAAGGTAAGTGTCTCTTGGTTCTAGTCTCAGCTAATTCCATCCTGTACAATATTTCAAATTATATAAGGTGGAAGCTAGCTTCTGGTCCGTATTTCGTATTACTTAGATTTGCAAGATCTAACCATCAGTTAACACGATTCTGCTCTATATTTTATGCTATTCAAACTTGAAATTCCTCGTTTCAGCTAATTCCATTTTACATTGTATCTCACGTTACATTCAACTCCGTTCTACACTGTAGTTTCATAGTATTTAAGTTCTAAGCTTTTGATCTCATTTAACATTGTCTTTGTCTCCGTACTACATTGTCTTTCATGTTACTTAACAATTTGATTCATTGATGAAAAAAAATCAATAGAATAGGTACATTATTTCCAAATCGCCAGAGCCTACTCTCACAATCTGCCTCGTCACACTTCACTAATCTTTCGATCAATTACCTATTGTCTCTTAAACAATATTCTTTCGCAAATGATAATCCACCTAACTCTTAAAAAAACACAAAGTCATAACGAAGAAAATTCTATTTTGATCTGGAGGATAATGGAAAATCTGCAGGTTTCGCTAAAAAGAGAAACATTCGCAAAAGTCTGCCAAAAAATCGCGAGAACATTGTCACAGAGGCATTCCATCGAAGTGGTGCATCGATAATTTCCTTAGCCGCACTATATTTCCCGCGACGCGACGCTTTCCACGCTCTGGTATCTGTATGCGATATCGATTCGCCGAGCCACGTGCAACTTCGTTATGTAATAAGAGACAAGTTATTATTCAGTCAACGAGTTGGACGCGATAATCCGTGACCATTCCTCACGAGGGTGTCCCGAAAGTGGTCTCGTTCGCTGATATCTTAAAAGTGGTCGAACCAGCTTCTCCTTCCCCGACATACATATATATCTCGCAATATGAGCACATTTTTCCTTAGGAATCGCTACCAGGTCGGGAAGAAAGTTTCGCTTGTTTATTTTACAGGGAAACCAGTTTACATAGACAGGGAAGTATGGCGCAACAGCGTGAGTAAAATCTAGTTAATAGTCAGTTGAATAAATATTCATAATCCTTTACGCAATAGAATGTTTACTTTTTCTTTCCTTCACGTTAGATTTCCTTCTTATAGAGGCGTAAACGGCAAAACTAGCGCAAAAACTAGATTAGTATACCGTGAAAAAAATGATGTCTCTCGTTTTCACCTTACTAATGGCACACAAAGTGTTGCTTGAACTCTTACTATATATACTCTGTAGAAAACTTTTCTGCTTGTTCGTTCGCAGAAGCTTTCAAATTCGTTCGAAACTTTGTCGATAGGATCTTGGCAAATACAATCGTGTAGTCGTATCTTATCGTAATACTAATGAAATTTCAAAATGTTTCGTATAATACACTGATAAAATGTTTTGATAAATGTTCAAAGAGCCATTGTACCTTGAATGTTAGTTGGAAATAACTTTATGCTCCCGTAGCTTTGCGAGGTAGATGTAACGGAGCAAGTCGACCCAAACTCTAAACGTAATTTCGTGTGGCGAACCGCGGCGTGATGTCCCGAGAACCGGCGAATAATCCGATCATCGAAGTTTCAGCCGGGCCAAACAGCCGGTTTACAGTTTACTTATTCGCTGGGCTTCCGATAAATTCGTTTCATGGGAAACCAGTGAAATGCAGGCTGGCCACGATAATCGATAGGTTGTTTGCTCGACGGGCTGGAATCTCGCGATACCGATTGATGAACCGGGCAAAAGTAGTTCTTTGGTGACATAACGCGACGCCGATCCATGGAAAGTCTAGGCCGCCTATGTTTCGTGTTCGAACAGCTCCAACAGCTCGTCGAATTATGTGGGTTTATAGTCGAGACACGAATCGCCGACTGTGATTGGGAATTGTTGCTTTCCCTCATGGTCCGCGCACGTATCTTCTATTATTACCTTCTCTCTTCCTCCGTATCCTCGTGCTCGCCGCTACCTAATGCAATTGCTTTAATTCCATGTAATTGTATCGATTTTGCTTCCGGTTTACTACACACGCTTTCTTCCGTGTGATTGCCTTCGCATCGATCATTACGTGCATGCTCATTGTGACGTAAGAATATGTAGAGAATGTTCAATGGAGAAATACAATCGTAAAAATCGTTACGATAGAATCGAACAACAGAAACGGATATAGACGGATATGAGATAAAAAAAACTTAGGTAACCATGATTCGCGTATAATGTAAATTTCTTCTATACTTTCATAGATATAATGTTATACGTCGGTAGACACTGCGATCTTTATCGTCCAAGTTCCATCCAGTCGCTCTTAGTCGGTAAGTAGATAAGGACAGCGTTGGTCAGACAGGAAAATTCCGCGTGTTTCTCCGAGAGAGAGACAAGACATTCGTAATTAAGACTGTGGCGTGTCTAGGCAAGTAAATTGGAACCACGGCAAATCTTAATGATCTAATGGACGCCTCGTTAATCATTCATGGGGGAAAAGAAGGAAAAGGGGAGATTAACCGCGCTGACTCAGCCATTAGCTTCCTGGGAGGCGTGCAGAATGCCGTTGATTCTTCGTTCCCCGCGGGATGGAACGACGCATTAACGTTCTCCGCACGCTTTTGAATATCCTGCTAAGCCGTCTAATTCTTGACTAGATGCTCGCCTCGTCGACAAACTTGGATATACTCGTCGGGAATCAATCTTGTTTTACGATTTCATCGAGCGGGTGTCGTCGATGTTACCCGATCAATGATCGCTGTCTCGTTTCTTTACGGCCGTTTCCAGATCATAAATTAAGCAGGAAGCCACCGACATACCGAAGCGCGAGCTTCTCTGCGGTTTTATATAAACTTTGCCGATTTCTTGAAATCTTCCGTATCACCGTTATAAGAGTCAATTACACGCATAGTATCGTGTTTACAGTGCACTCTTACGATCTCGTAACAAAATTTTCATCACGTCGGTATGCGAACACGCGCTGAAGCGGTACGAGATCGCACGATTTCGCGGTTTAATTTCCCATGCATGCTTCATCCATCGCTGCGCCGAGCTACGAAGATAGTGGCCGCGTTGCGCGTAATTACGTTAACGAGACCGTCTTTGCGAATCGGACTCGATAATCAGAGGTAATTACTCCGTGGTAAAGGGTTTCTCGTTGCACGTGTCTCGTTATCGTCAGATGCCGTTTCACCGCGAATCGATCGGGAACCGTGTTATGACGCGAATCAAGTGTCGATCGTCTTCTCAGCGTACTTCTTATTATAACTTTTCTTAATGGTTATACACGTTGTATACAGATAAGTAGTACTTGCTTACTATTCTACTGGGATAAATAGTCGCTCTCAAAGTTAAGCTAATGCTAATGAGATTTCAAAGTGTTTTATACAATACACATGATATTGACATCGAAGTTTTCTATCATAAGCGTTCAAATACTTTCGCAAACCACTGTATATTATTCTCATGGTTACGGCATAATATTCACCAGGATACGTTCTCGTTAATAACAAAGTAATTTTATTGGACCAAAAATTATGTACAGTTCTATGTACTTAAGATTATGCTTATCAACCGTGACTGGTGGTCGAACCAGATTGGCCTGTGATCGATGAACGGTATTCCGAGTCGACGGAACAATCCGCAATTTTCCCGCCCATGCATCGCGTGCCGGTTACATGCCTCGCGCATTTCGATTTCAAGTGCAGCCTATGACTAAGCCGAGCTGTACGGCCGACAATCGGTCGATCGATGGAGATGTGACGTAATAAAGCGAGGCAGGCATGCGTGCACCGCGACAGCACGTTTGAGAAATCGCGTAGGCCAAATCCTGGAAACAACTCGATCGCGTTGTGTATCGTGTATTAAAATCGATACAGAACAGCGTTACAAGGAAGTTACGTATATTTACGACGCTAATTTCACGCGTCTTTTAAGGGGCTACTTTGCATGTGCTCGTAGAATGATTGATGTTTGCCTTCTCGATTTCTATCTGCTTTGTTTATGTACAGGAAATTGAGTAGGGGCTGCAATCTCGACGACGACGAACGGTAAATGTTTGAAGCGTAAACTGCCTTTCTACATCAATAAAGGTACGCGACTTTTAGCGAACGATTCTAGATATTATACTTTTATTATATTAACAACCGGGGAATCTCCATTACATATTAAGAAAGAGGTTAAAGTAGATTTACTTTAAACGTAATTTCATCGAATTATTGTAATATTCCTATTTTATTAAATACTTTACTTTTATGTCACCTTTCTAGCAATGAATTCTGTTCCGACAATATATAAATTGGAGCGCAGTTAGTATTCTATGAGATTTTATCGTGAAGCAAAATTTTGGACTAAATAATTGAGATTCCGCTGTTGCGGATTGCTACATTGACGCTATTTGTATAAAACGTTAACGATACATTAGTTTAAGATATGTACTTCTTTGTACAAATACTGCTAAGGATACTCCTGAGTGTCGTTAGAAACACGTTTAGAAACTCTTCAGGCAGCATAAAAATAATTAAAGCATACAATATAATACAAAATTGGACGCAGGATTATTTGTTCCTAAATTATTCCTTGCCACGGATTCGTCAATTTCTTGAGAACTCCTTGCCATGCCTCACCACTTCCTCGTTGATGATGACGCAGTAATCACGAATCTCTCGATATTTTTACTTCCATTACCTTCTTTATCCATCGTTAATAGTAAAAATACCTGTAGAAAGCTGCAACAAAATATAAAAAATAATCTTACTCAGCTTCTGGAAATACCGAACCGCTACCAATCACCATAATCATACATTATCTCATTCTTATCAAATCTCATCATGTAGCAAAGTTCTTGGTTTTCTAGTTCAACACCGCTCTTTCAACAGTCGTTCAATCCTGCATATTCCTGCGAAACAGGGTGCTCATTGTCGAGGCGGCAGAGTTCGAGATGCCGCGATTTTCATGAAGGATCGCGCGGCTAACCGGCAGAGCCTCGTTTCCGCGAGTAATCGCTGGAACACCTGACCACCGGTAATGAGAAGTCAGCCCCGGGACCACTTCAAAGCTGCTAATTACAAGACCCTCGTCACCCAAGCCACCCTACCTCATCCACATCCGATATTCTCTCTCCCTTTGACTGTTAAGTGCTCGCTTTTCTGCCCGTTGGCTCCAGTACTGGGCCGACCGCGGCGCTGACAATAAAGTTAACCAAGAGGGAGACGGCAGTGGGATCCATTAGGCAGTCGAAGGGGCGCCATGCTACGCGTAAATTTAGGCCCCCTCGGAGTGGAACAGGCTAGAGAAGAGTGCTAGTACCAAGCAAGGGTTGCTTTTCGACGATGCGGTCTTTTTCCGGTTTGCATTGATTGAATTTTGAAAAGATTTTAACTTCAGGGCGGTGCTTGATGCATTGCGTCTGGAGAATAGTGGAGAAATCGTAGAAGTCGTGTATGTGGTTCAAGTTTAACGATCGATTCGAGTTACGGGGCAACACGTGCACCGAAGAGTCTCGTTTCCCTTTCTCTTACCGACACGACGACACCATCAATTCTCGATCATAGACGTTCAGAGGGCAGAGGGAAGTCGATCGAACTTTCACTGGCAGCCGGTCGTTCGCGAAACTATATCATTAACACCTAAATCGTGCTCGACTCAAGTAGCTCCCAGTGTCCCGGGAATTTGTCCCCGATTTCCACCCCGTAATTACGTCCCTTCCGCGCGATTATTCCGCGCGAAAAGGCGGACCAGGCCGATATCGCGGCCCGTTAAAAGCTCGACGAGAGACGGTAGCATCGTTAGAACTTCGCAGAATAACGCGCAGACAACATCGGAATGGACGATCTCCATATTAACGACCCACCTTCGTCGCTAAGCATTAACGAAAACGAGGCCTGGCCTGGCTGTTTCGCGCGGCTGAATTAAATTATGCTTTGCCCTACTTATCTCACTGCTAGTGAATCTTTCGAGTTATCTTGATGCCGCACGACGAATCTCCAGGCAATCATGGTTCGAAACTTTTAACACGTTTTCTTGACATTAAAGCGCCACGACGGTAATCGTCGTCAGCTTCGGAACAGACGTTTTAGTATCGTAGAAGATAATTTGATAGGTTTCGAGAAAAAGTTCTAATCTTGGAAATCAACTACTTTCTTTGTGACGATCTTACGTAGCCGCGGACAGAATTCATGGTCTGTTGGATGAAATCGAAAGTCTATTGGTACAACAGGTGCCTGAAACCTTGAATGTGCAAAATCAATTACCCTTCGGTATTAAATAAATAGGAGAATGAAATCAAAGCTGAAAGCGTCTAAACGGACGGCACGAACTCGTTGAACGTTCTAATACTAAATTGCGTATTGCTGTCTGAGATAAGATCGATAATTAAATTCTGAAGTTCCATTAAAGAGAAGTACGAGTATATTTTATATATCTGCAATTATGTAAGGTAGTTTACACTGCCACACTTTTCAATAAACTTTCATTAACTGAGTAAATATTTGCGATTGTATTGCAGGCAAAAGTGCGCATAGTTCTTTAAGTGGTCCGTTCGGTAATTCGATTAACTGTTATTGCTCATAATGACAGCGTATGAAAGTCGCGCAACGATTCGTGAAACTGTTTGCACACCGATCGAACCTGTCTCGCGAGTATACTGCATGCTTGTAAAATTGCACCCATTACACATTCATAACGGATTAAATAACAACTCGTTACGATTACTCGAAATCGTATTACGAGTCTACTTTGATGAACAAATTAAATATCAGTTTCGTTCGCAGCGTTGAGTCACGATAAAGAAAACGGCGAAAGCCTAGCAACGAGTAATTGCGCCTGTTAACGATTATAAAATTCAAAATTGCCGTCGTTACGCGACTGGTTAACGCTTTCAGGGTTGCGTTCTACCACTGAAAAATGCAAATCGATTTTCTATTCCGAAGAACGATGCGATTCTCTCATACAATCAAAAGATATTCTAAATTGACTTTTTTTTAACAACCCAAGTTATACGATTTCCATCGTTACAGGAGAAACTTTCTGATCTTTGAAATCCCCGAAGAACGTTTTAATTCTACTGTTAAATTCATCGACACGATTGTTAAATTTATAGATGCGGAAAAATATTCTACGATCTATCGCATGAAAGAGAAACCGTAATTTATCAATTCTTGATGAAAATACGGCAGCCACTAAAGAAAGCTACGTTTGAAACTTTACAGCCGTCGTAGTGTTAAGAAAAGAAAGCCTAAAACCGCGAACTTGACCGTGAGACGGAGAATCGGGAAGTCGAGGAACATTGATCCGAGCGGAGGTACAATTTCCAGCGTGACACTAAAAGCGACGACCTTGTCGTTGACCCGGCTGACCTCGTAACACCTGTTACGCCTTGCGAAGTACCTAAGCCGAGGTTACGCGTAAACGAGTTTAAGTCACGAGGCCAACGAAACCACTTTCACTGACTCCCCGTCACACTGTTCTTTAAGTGAATCCCAAGGCCTGACTCCTCTTCGAGGAAACCGGTATTCCCTTCCTCTTCCTCTCTCTCTCTCTCTCTCACTCTTTCTCTTGTTCTCTGCCTAACGACGAAGATCACCAATGGCGGGCACGGCACGATTTCGATAATGAAGGACGAGAGGAAATTTTTATTCGTTCGCGTAACTTCTGCCGGGAGAATCAACCAGAGAAAAAAAGAGAGAGAAAGAGAGAGAGAGAAGGGGGAGGGGATCCCGGCGACGTAATCCCGGAAGAGGAAGCCCTCGGTGCTTCCATTTGCGCGTGGATTACTCGGTGATGTGATTTATGCGAGAACCGAATCGGTATTTTCTGCGAAAATATCGCCGTCAGCGTCGGGGATTTTAGGGGTGGCTTGTTTGTTTCGCAGGTTCGACTCATAAGGAGGAAGATTTTTTTCCTTTTTCTTAAGAGGGTGCAAAACTCTGACAAGTTCAAAATACCGAGTTTTTATATTTATTAATTCTTTTTAAATTCCAAGTGCGTAGAATATTTTGTCGACGCGGCCTATTAAATAACCTAATAATCGATGTTCCGAATATAGCGAATAACTTTCTCGTTTTGTAACATTTTTCCTTTAAGACGATCGAAAGTGAAACAAAATGTTACATGAATATTATCTGAAAAAAATCCGGATTTATCATTCCGTAATTATCAGACCGTAGCATACGTTCGTCCCGTTTTCTTAGTTCGTATAGTAAATACAAAAACGGGACACGGATTTACGTTACAACCCAATACTTACCTAAAACAATTCTCAAACTCTATCTATCTTCAGATTCTAAAATTAATGCTAGACTAAGCTTACCTGTACGTCACCATTCTACGTGCCAACTTCTATGTCTTATTTACAAAATGTTAGTAGAATTTCGTACGTTAAGACGCACTTTCAAATTGGACAAGTATCGGGTGTACTAATTAGCACCAACTAGCACAAACAATATCTATTGTATTAGTAATATATGACTGCATGAGAAACTCGTGGGTTAGTGCAGGAACAAGAGTCTTGTGTTTCCATATTTACAAGTTTCGTGTGACTCGAGAAATTTGCATAATATTGGAATTGATGCTTCGAAGATTAGATGTTCGTTTATATATTACGATCTTCCGCGTTTTAACGCAGTGTTTGACATTTGAGAAAGGTCAGGGAGCAGGGACGTCGACCTTTGTGTAGTTCACGATCATGAACGAGATGGAACGCCTTTCACGGAAGCGGCCAAGGATTGCAAACGTATCCTCTATATGTTGAATTGAGAATATTCAATGATATTCGGTGTAATTTCTGAGCTCTTCAACAGCACGTAGGTTATTTAAAAGTGACGAAGTAGAGTAGGTAAGTCTTGTTACGGAAATTACTAGATTGCGGATGTTTATGCACTTATCAAAAATTTAACCTTGCTACATTCTTTCTGCCATTTTCAATCCATTTTTATTTGTCCAACGCTATATGACAAGTTTGAACAAAATATGAGAAAATTCTTGTTTTAATATTACATCGAACGTGTTCTTAAAACGTCAAAAACTTTTTTGTTTGCCAAAGGAAGCGCAAGTGTGAAATATAAAAATTCGACGATGGCAGCAGGAATAAGTAAGAACCGAGAAAACAGTACTCCGTCTAAGTTCAATTTCTTTAGTGGCGCTCAAAAGAAATGTGAACTAGGATAAACAACCGCAATCTAGAGATTACAGTATTGTTACCGTAATGAATGTGAGTCGTTTAATGAACAGCATGATGAAACGATTCCAATGAATTGACACAGTCGGCACGTGTCAATGAACACAAGTATCTTCGTGTGTCCCTTCAGTCACACCCTAATTACACGGTGTAATCGATCATTCATACTCAATGAAAGAGATCTTCATGCAGCATGAGGACATGTTCAAGTAAACGAAGGAAAAGGCTGGGTTATCTGACGTGTGTGACAACAAATAAATAGTGTTTTATTCACAAGTTAGGTGCACAAGGACGGCGACAAGTGCTCGGGGTTAGTTTCACCCCCAAAAGTTACTGCTCGCCGCGGGGAGTCTTTGGTGAAGGTCTGAATTTTAAGAGCAGACTCGTTGCCATTCTCTGCTTCTGCGTCACGAAAGCGGTTTCATTTTCCCTTCAGAATCCAATCGACGATTTACCTTGGTTGGGTGGCACGAATCCGTATCCGCTTGCGCCTACTATCACTCCGCTTGTGTCCGCGCTATTTGGCGGGGGACCCGGAGGGAACAGCACTGGACCTGAACGAAAAATCATCCTCGTTAAACATTTTGAAAGTAGTTGCAAACTCAATTATTTAACCCTGATCCGGTTTTCGAACGTGTTCTGTCTCAAACTCGCGTTAGTTTCAATCGCGAAAGAAATTTCTAACGTTTTAAGAAAGTCATTGCCATACAATTGCAACAAGAAATCGCGCGTTAATTCCTTTATATTTTCCTCAAATTGAAAACACATTTTCCAACGATAGAAAAATACGATACGATCGGAAATTATCCAAAGAACGTAACACTGTTAAGAGGAAAGTTGACACCAAATTATTACATTACAGTGGTAAACTATAATTTCTACAAGAACTGTTTGATCCACTAACGTGTCTCACCTCCAACGCAGTGTCAATTTCTACAGCTTTTCAATTATCCTCGACTGATTAATCTACCTCTTGCACGTTTCACAGTATGCAAAACTGACTACTGCGCGAAGCCTGAAGCCGTCACTCATCAAACTGTACGTTCAATCATTTCGACGCTCGCCGTTTCCACGTCCGTCGGCCCGAATGCACAGGAATTTCAATGAGACACGATATCTTAGTTTCAACTCCATTCCCACGAATGCAACGATTATGAAAAATCATAAACACGCTTTAAGTGAGCTCGTTAGATGCCTGTCAAACCGTGACTCCTGATTATTCAAGTTACCAGTCAACGAAATTACACAGCTGTCTATTTTCAATGAAATTTTTAAACTATCAATCGCTGATTTTGGTGAAATTTTTAGAATAAATTTTGGAAATTTTCTGAAAGATATTTGATCTATATATTTTTTATCAGTAATCCTCTACATGTAGGTTTTTATCTCACATTTAAAAGTTTTAAGATGACTGCCGAAATTCGCAGTTAGAAATTAGAAGAAGTACAAATTCAATGATAAAATACAGAAATGGCTGTATTTATTGAGAATAAACAAATCGAAAACCACTTAAGGAATCGTTTCGAGATTACGAAATTCTTTGCATAATCTGTGATCCGACCTTCACGGCTTCTGTAAGTCTTTCTCTTGCATCGCTGTGATATTTCGTTTCTTTGACGGTGTTTGGTCTAGTTTAAATCGATTGTTCGATCACGATCAGAAGCAGAAATATGAATCACGTTTCACAATGCTCATGTACGATAATTCTCCGCGACCTTTTTGATGAATGATGGCGTCATGGGCATTTAAATTACAGTACACAGTAAGACGATCAGCTATGGAAGATTATCAATGTGATTCTGTATATTGTCATTTATAAACTTCGTTATTTTCTCGGTAACAAGCTATCAAGGAAAGCCAGTAGAAATCTCTGCCTGAATAAGGAAGTAATTTGCGTGAATGATTATTAATCGATGCCAATACGAGATAATGGTTTCTGCTAATGTACAGCGTGGAAATAGCGTGCAACAAACTCTGCGATGTTTATCGCGTCACGAGAAACTGTTACGAAATTGCGACGTTCAGTGGCAAACACCTGATCAATTGTTCCGGTTAATTAAGAGAGGCTAACGAACTGATCAAAGCTACTATATACTCGCCATACTTCTATCTATGTTTCGCTAATGAGCCGAGCTCTTTACGCAGTCGGCTTACTTTTTCTCATAATCTAGTTAGTTCCAGTCTCCATGCACAATAACGTAGAGTTGTGTTTGAAGAATTCTGGAAGGAAGAAAAAATTGTTATCTAATACTCGGTCGCTATAAAACGACCAGTTTCAGTACGATTCAGCGCACTGTTAGCAACACTTTGGCGAGACTGAACTTGGCACCCATTCCGTGCGTAAACGCGCCGCGTTCCATTCGATCGCAAGGATCGCGTATCCTGGTTACGCGTGCATCGGCTCGCACACATGGCGTAGGCAAATGTCACAGCTGCAACGTTGACTTTAGAATACGAACAAGCGACGAGAGGCCTCATTATCGTGACAAACGACGCTCTATCCGTCAATCGTAAATTGCAAGATTTCAAGTTGATGGACGTGAAATACCATAAAGTTTCTAAAATTGATTGACCAAGTTTAAAATAACACGCGATGATTCACGACAGCTTGTAGAAATCGATCGAGAAACTGACTGGAACATATACGACCACTTTCCTTTTACCTGAAACGAATTATTCTAATCACGAGCCATTGCTAGTTTAACTGAACGTCCATAAACCTGAACTGGTAAACGCAACGCGCTCGATATCGATCAGACTATTGTGATTAGTTCCCTCTTCCGCTATTTATCGTAATTTCTGTGCTTGCTTTCGAACCTTTGGAATGCAAAGATAATCTCGTTTAGTAGCAGCGTCACGCTTCGTCGGGAACATGGACAGCGGATATGGAATTAACCGCGAGTTCACAAATCGATGCTTCGTACTCGTGGCGAAAATTATGACCGACAGGGTTCGAGTTGGAATTGGAATCAAGACCCGCGTCGAATTGATCGAATTGATTGAAAGGTAGTATATCGAGAACATGAGAAGGGTTTCGAGGATAAATAATTAACATACTCACCTCTGTTCGATCGTGGATCTCGCATTACCGCTGATTGTCTCAGGTAAGGCCCGAATCCTGCGAACAGCTGACTGTAGTCCTGGGACGAAGCCACTGCCAGGCTCATTAAAACCAAGGTCACCAGAATTGTCTGAAATAAACAGATTGATTCAATACGTGCTTCGTTTTTTATTTGAATTTTTTCACTGCCAGTAGATCAACACGTATGTCCCTCTGTTTTTAGCTATCCTTTTTGTGCTTATAAAACGTTCGACAAACTAACTGACGTATCCAGCATCGCGGACAAATTATTACATTCTCGAATCTGCTTTCACTGTTTCTCAATCTTTGCGCAAAACGTTAAAAGTCTCGCGAAAAAAATATGCCATAAATAAAAATGGAAATTCTTGCAATCAGTTTTAATCAAGTCTCTAGAGGCGATTGCAACGATTCGACGAGAATATTGGCTCTAAACTGATTCCAGTATCGGAAGCTGCGTCGTTATTAACGTCGCGAATTCTACTATACAACGGAGAACGGTCAACGAGATTCGAAAGTTTCGTTAAACGATCTGAAAACACGCCTAACCGCAGAATGGTAACCTCGTGCGGATGATTTACGATCGAGAAAAGTCTTATATAGAGTTGAAACCACATGACAATTTTTACGAGCGTTAACAATGCAGCAGAATTTATGGGACAATAGCCACGGAATAAAATCACCATCCTGACAGATTGTATACAGGTTGCCTATTCAACGTTTCCATCCGATCTAAAGTCACCCGACTTTCTTAACATTCGCCATTAAACGATAAGGTATGATTAAAAGTGTTACTTGATAAATTAACTAGGATAAATTATGGGGAATGTTGAGGGCAAATCGCAATACGGTGGCACTTTACCGCGAACTGTTCCATTCGATTCTGATGAATTGCAATGATTTTATTTTTAATTGATTTGTTTGCCTCGTAGATAACTATTTCTGCTACGTGCTCGTAGGTATTTATGGCATTTAGAGCGGAAAGGATTCCAGAAATAGATTGTGTTCGAGATTTATGGAACATCGTAAATTTAGACTCCTATCCCAATTAAGGTATTGTTCTAGCATGGAATTTGCAAAGAATCGATTTTTGTTGGCACTTTATGAAAGTATAGGTTATCGAAACGATTAAAACGACGTTCTAAACTACAGTACTCCCTTAAAAAACAGCAGCAATGGCACTTCCGTTTCCATCGACTATGTAACACAAGTGAGATGTTAATTACTCTTTCGACAGAACGTTTCAATCTCGCAACAGGTTCCTGCTTCTCGATCGTGGTCCCCGCAAAAAGCCATAAATATTCCCAAGGTGTTATCACCTAACGAGGAATCGTGTGCCCGAAAGAATTCTTAAAAAGGAAATACACAGTGTCGTGAAAGTGACGTAAAAGCTCTGTGAATCGCCGATTCGGAAATAGAAGAAACACCTTCTCTCTTGAAAACAAGCATGGAGGAAGGTGTTTTGTATCATCTGACAAATGACGATCTTCTCGCTTTTCATCGAGCCTTACGTAAAATCTGACGAAATCATTACGCGACTTTACGGTTCGCTCGACGAGGATTCCATCGACGTTACGGGCTTGGGAACGTCGGTTAATGCTATCGAACAATTGCGCACTCGATCATGGCTGATTATTTAAAGTTTAAATGAACGTGAGCACGCTCATTCTTCCATCGGGTTTCTGTATCGAAAGCAAGGTGAGCAGCGTGACACGTCATTGCCTCGCGATTTCTTTCTTAACGTCTAGCACAATGTCAAGGCGATTAATTGTTGCTCCGTTATGAGAACTCCGGTCTGCGATACATCACAGTAAATAGTTTCCGACTGAGAATTCCAATGTATCAGACTGGTGAGAAAATAACGTCGGTGTTTGATCGTAGTAAGAAAAGCCTCGAATGGCTCGTATTTTATTTTGTATTATCATTTTCCCATTAATCCGATACTTCAAATTTTAAAACCAACGATTGCAAAAGATCGCTTAGATGGAATAGCTCGATCTAACATAATCTGGTGAGACGTTACGTTGATTTACCAACGAGATACTCTATGACAAGGATAGTGTTACGCCACGCTGGGTTTTCTTGTCACAACTTTCAACGGGGTTGATTGAAGCGAGAAAAGAGAAAGACAGTTTAATGATATAGTCTCGCAAGCTGCCAGAAGTCGAGTTGATTGGCATCGGTTCTAATTAGCCATAGCTGCCTGCATGAATAAATCCGCCATAATTACGCTGCCGAAACCGAACGGTGAGAAAAATGCGACAAGTCGTTTCTCAAATACCGATACTATCTTCAGTTTCCTCCAAGCTCATCTTCTTCTGTCAAAAAGTGAAAAAATCCCATTTTAAAACGAGAAATCACAGAAAATGCTTCATATGTCGATGAAGGTATGAAAATCTCAAGGCGTATGAAGATCATTATGTATGTTCGTTCAGAAGAACGAGAGGAATAGGAAAGCAAGGTCGAGGTAACACGGCGAACGCGAATACCTACACGTATCTGATTATCGAGTGGTTACTACAGAATGTTTCAGAATATGATTTTATTCAAACGTAACTCCTTGGAAGTGCAATTAAACGACGAAGAATACAGAACGCCTACATACTTTAAGCCTGCTACGATCCTCCAACTTTTATATCCGAATCTCACTCTTATTTCAACAAACAAAAGATCTTGTAATATGTTAAGACAAATTGCAGTGTAAGATGGAAACACAAATTCATGACTCAAGAGATTTTCCTGGTTCTTTTTGAACTAAAATACTTTTGTATAATCTAACTTTTGCAACTCTTAGACAAACAAGTTAACCTAATTTGTCCTTAAGGCGAGAGAAACGACATTGAAGAGGCACCTTAAACATGGAAGAGAGCGATTTTAAAGGAATTCTGTTGGAAAAGTCACGCGCGTTCTATCGTAGGTACAGAGGCACGAGGTCGCCCACAAACCACGGCACACATGTTCGTACACCGTGACGATAGATCACGCCGCTGTGATATCTAAGGCAACGCGCGTCGATGATCACGAGAACAGTACGTAGCGCACGGTGGCTACTTGAACGAGCGCGGGGCGATGTAATTTATTGCATTCGTTGCGAAATAATCGTAAACATATTGCATATTTGTCGGGGTAAAGCGGCGCACGAAATGCAGAGGAAAACCGGGAATCGGAGGTAATCAGAAAATATGCGTCGAGTTTTCCACGCGTGAATTAATCAACATTCGTGCCGCTGATTGTATAAGCGGCCTAAATCGAAGACTTAATTTTCCGCTGCATCTATTTACAGTACGATAATCTGAAATCATTTTCGCAAAGTGGTGGAAATTTAACCGTAGAATTGAGTTAGTTGTTTCGTCGTTAAACAGAATTCGGTTCACGCGTCAAGCACAAAGCTTTAAATACGTATCCCGGAATGAAAAATATATGACTTATGGGTGATAGTACTAGCTTTTCAGGGAAAGTATACCACTGACTCTACAAATATTTTCGTGGATGCAATTCACCTAATCTTGTAATTAGTTTGACATTTCTTATACGCAATTTGGAAGTTTGTGAAATACTGGTGCTTTACTACACAATGTACCAATCTACACTTACACGAGTTCTCTCCAACTGTTGAAGCAATAGATTTATCAACCTGCGACTATTTCCAGGAAGAATAACAGTTTCCTTTCTCCTCGATGATCAATAAAAGACCAGGTCGACCCGTTTCATTATTTTCTCTCTAATTCGCCCGCGGTTTGCGAGTTTTGCTCGTTCTCCGGTATCTCACACCTTACGACATCCCTCGTACAGAGCGCGATTCATCACAAAATGTCGAACACGATTTGTTCTCGTGTTGCTTGATCGATAAGCATCGATGTAGATCTAACTGAGCGTATCATTAAATCAGTGTAATGGTTACTTTCCCTGATATCTATCATTTTGATACGATGTTACGTGTCAGATCAAACGACTTTGACTGACAAAATATCTGTATTTTATCCAAATTGACTAGACCCGAAGTGTATTTACGATAGACTTTACAGGCCATTTTTCAGAAAGCTCCTTAATTTATTCCGTAACATTATCTACCAACAAATTTCACGATCATTCGATCGCAATCGATATCGAATTGAACACGAGAGGAATTCTTCGAGTGAAATCCAGTGTCTTGTCAAAACAATGATCTCTCGATTGTCACAAACACAAACAGACCGCGTCTCGAGTTTCTCCGTGCGTCAAGTGAGCATACAAGATGTATCTCGAGTGCATAGCGTTTTGGATCCATTAGCAGAGATCGCGTAGCGAAACGCTTAAAGCGTACGCTCGAGTGTTCCGACGAGTGCTTCCGCGTTTAATATTCAGAGAAACGATTTGTTCCTCTGCAGTCGCTTTTTTCCAACGTTTACATCATTAATGACGATGGTATTCGGTCGCATCTGTGGAAGCCGGATGCGTTCGTTGCATAACGTGGAGAAACACGCGTCTACGAACGAAAGTACATGGAGTTTTCCGTCGTTTCGCCAATGGAGAACGCTCTTCTCAGGCAATTACTCGTTTCAGCTCGTTTGGTAGACGGTTCTAATACAGAGGATCGTTGGAATTATCGTTTCGGGAAATATTCACGCAAAATTGACTCGTTACACGTTAGGTAAATTAAGCGTGTCGCGGAATTGTCTGGCATTTCTGGCATTAGCGAGGCTCTTGTAGATAACAGCAATGAAATTTCTCTTCCTTGTCTCTTCCTCGTCTTTTCACTTTCTTAATCTCTTACGTTGCGAAGACACTTCAAGGTATCACTGACACTAAAATATTGCTAGGAACTAAATATTTGTTCGAATCTTATGATATCAGTTGCAAATAACAACATCTTCGATGTTAGCTAGAAGTATTATTTCTGTGCACTTCCATGTGTGCATTTATGCTCCAATGATCTTCTTGTTCTCGTAAGTTGTTCTTAACTATATCTATAGGTTTCAAATCTAATTTTATATGCCACCATAAAGTAAACCGAGGTTTGTACGCTCGTAATAAAGCACGGTAGTCAAACGGCTAATTTACACGAGTATTTTTGTCACCGTACAGTGGAATGCACCTATCTCACATGTACACACGACTGCACTCCAGATAGCTATTGTTACAACACGCCCACATCGTGTCCGTGCAAAATATTATCTTCTCGCTTTTACTTTTCTGTCATGTGCTACTAGTGTATTAGTACTACCGTAAACCCGTCGTTTTCTCGTAAAACTATTTTTTCTCTCCGCGTTAGTGCCCCCAAACAATTAGAAAATTGAAGCGAGCAACGGTAATTACACGATGCAGAGAAATTTCCCTGCAAGCGTTTCTTAATTGGCAATGAAAACAGAGCTTCTATTGTATCGCATATTTAGAAAGGATTTTGAAAGGCTATGTTACACATTTTCTAATTTTCCGATAGAAAATTGAATCCTTCGCAAGATGTACGGAAGAAAAAATTGCAACAAATTAAGCCGATGAGTTAAGAGTTTTTGCTAATAGCCTGTGCAACGCAATGAAATTTAATTAACACGAACCGAAGTGAACAGATTTGTGCAAACAGGTTATGTTTCTGTGAGTTTTCGGTTCGCGTGTTGCAAACGCCGCAGGCGCCTAATTTCGACATCGGCGAAGATATGATGCACACCCGGGAACGCAATGCGTTCATTGCAATGTAGCTGCTACTGCTTACACAACGTCCATTCGCCTAAAATTCAACGTTCGACATTTTTCTATGGCATCGAAATTTCCATCGTTGAAATTTTGATAGAAAATTCCTTTTAGCTTATATGTTAATCTTACACAAACCGTGGCTATAAAAAAAAATACAGTAGCTATAAAAGATGCTTGTACTATTCGTCGTAATATCAGATGTTTTCAATCATGTGAAAGTACTACTAAATGAAATTTAATATACTCAGTCCTGATTATTCGGTATGTATTGCGCTGTAATAAGAACAATGGTATATACATACTTCTTGCAGTCAGTGTAAATTGCTTCTAGGAACGCTATTGGTAATACACGCGACCGGTTTATTACAATAGAAAATTCATCAGCCTGGTTTTGTGAAGCGAACAGACGAAAGAAATAGGAAACATCGTGTCGACTTGCGGAACGTGAACCGGGAGTCCTTTCAGAAAGGTGGCGACGGTGCAATTGTGAAACGTGTAGCGCGATAATCGAGGTCGACTGTTCAGAAAATTCGACGGAATGCGTTCTCTGAGAGCGAAACGACGCCACCGCGTGCACCGGAACGAGGAGAAACCTTCTATCGGCGTTACGGAATTCGTTGTTGTTCGTGGCTAACGAAGAAGAGAGAACAACTGAGATTAACGTAAATTTGATTCGTGTACCCGGAGAAAACTGTATAATGCACGTGTTACGATTTCAGAGAGTATCAGAAAAATATACTACACGCGCTGCAAGAGAAAAGACTATTGCGATGTTTCGAAGCATTGTTCGACACGTAAACATCTTGGCAGAAATCTGCAGATCGCCTCTTGATAATACGGAATAATTATTGCGAGGATCAGATTTAAGATGATATTCTTGACCTCGAACGATATTCTCTCAGATTCACGGTAAATTATTTATTCGTTGCTCGTGCAACTGTTGCAACGTGTATTTCTAACGGAATAAAATATAGGTAACGGAAACGTTCCCTCGATGGCCAATGGTAATGACTTGTGTCACCATTAATAAAGCTTCAAAATGTTTTATTTAACGTGTTACAATATGGATATAGCAGCTATTGTAAGTGTTGCATATACGCTAAATATTCAAATACTTTCGTGTGCCAATATTACGACAGTGGCATCGTTCTGATTCAGAGGCTTTTATAGAATTGTGCGATCGAGTGAAAGCGAACATCCCCGATTGCGTTTTCATCCTCCGTGTGTCGTTCGTGCAATCCTCGTGTTGGACTTCGTCCTTGGCGGTGGGCCAATTATTGCGCGAAATGAGGACCAAAGCTGTTGGACAACGAACGTCTTCGTAATTAGAAAGTGGAACGACTGCCTCGTCCTACCTACTGAATTTCTATCTCTGTGCTCCCAAATCCTCCAATAATTGGTCGATATACACTAAGATAACGTTATTTCAGTTAATAGGATAAGGCTAAGCAATTTGCTTTTTGTAATTTGCTAAATTCGATCGTCGCTATTGTATTAAACACTAACAGTCTCGTATACGCAACAATTTTAGTAATTCTGCGCAAAATTCAAAGTTAAATGTTAAGATGTTGAAGCTTAGCTGACTTAGCCGAGTGAGAGACTCGAGTAGCTTAGTTACTCAAATATCTTACTATATATTCCAGCGTGCACTTTCCCTTTCATATCGATGTTATCTTATCGTGACTGGCCGAGCCGTTCTATTGTAGGGCAGTCTAGCATCCGGCAACATCTATTTACCTTCATCTCGTATAACGCGAGAAGATTTGCTGGCTACTGGCAATTTCGATCCTCGTTTAGAGTTCGGTTACATGATAATATTACGTCACTAGAAATGGAGGCAGTGCGTGAAAAGGGTGAACTAGTTCGCGGAGAACAAGAAAGGCAGGGATACTTCCGACCGCGTACGCGGTTACGGTTCGACAGTTACCGGCGAAAAGCACGAAGAAACGTTTCTCCATCGGTTCCGCACCTTTCCAAGGCGGGAAAATCGCCACCATTCACCAGGGCGGTTTTTAAAAAATAAAAGGCTACCAGCGAAATGATAGCTCTTCTCTCCTTTCCAATCCGTTCCCCGGACCACTTTCGCCCTGCAGGAAATATATAACGAGCTAAATGTTCCTGACTTGAAAGTTATTTATTCTTCCTGTGTAACTAATTATCAAATTATTGAAAAGTTGAGTATCGGAAAAGTTTCATGTTTTCAGTCATTCGTGCAGCAAGTAACGTTTTGTTTGTATTTTGTTATAGATATTATGAGAGAAGTGTAGAAACCAGTAATCAATTTTATGAAACCGAAAGATCTGCGTGATAATGTTCCTGAATGTAATCTAAGAATTTAGTATCTATAAATGTTATTTATTCTTCCGATATAATTAAATATCAAATGCTCGAGAAACTAAAGATCAAGGAGGTTTTATGTTTTTTAATCGTTTACGCAGAAATAGCGTTTTTCTTTTTCGTATTTTGCCACGGATACTATACAAAAAGCGTACAAAATCGGGAAACAATCCTACCCACGATATCGAAAGCTATGTACACAGTTCCTGAATCGAATTTAGTGATTTACAAGCGTCCACGATCGCAGTTATCGCTTGGCGACGAGGAAAAACAAAAGACTAATACAATAAAACGATGAAATCGACCTTTCAGCCGTATGACTAATCGACCACGATATACCGAGCGCGATTTATTTCGACTCATGAATCGTTTACGTGTAATCGATGGATTCCGTTTTTCTTTTTTTTTTCAAATATTAATGGCCGTAGATTTATTTGTTGTTTTTTTTAACGGTATTGGAAATCAAAAAAATTGGAGAAATGATATCGTTTAGGACGAGAAAAGATTTCAAAACTCTTTCCGTCAAAGAGGCTGCTCGGAAATAGCACATTCGTGCAACCTGTTTCACATTAATCTCATACGTCGACGTGACCAATATTTCTCCTCGCGGCTCGAAAATGATTTATAGAGCTTTTTCGTCACACCTCGTAACGACACGACGTAACGTTGGTTTTCCAACGTTTCTACTTCCTCGAGCAATCAATTCACGCATAAGTAATATTCCTTGATAATGTAGGAATATTATCACGATCGAATATCAAGAAAGAAAAACTATGTCTCCGAGGAACGCAAACCACGGAATGTGTATGTAAAAACATTTTCTGTCGCAACACGCCTAAAATCAATTTAAGATACCATAATTGTACGAATCGTTTCTTGTTCACGCACTAGATCCCCCGAAATTGATCGAAAATATCTCCGTATCCGACTAGCTGCGTTACTCTCACCAACTACTTTCGACATACGTACATAAAAAAAAATTATACCCTGAGAAAACCTCCTGCATTCGCTGCAATTCTTATACGATCCTCGAGTCGAGCGATCGTGGAAACGTCAATGTCGCTGTCGATTACTTGACGGTTAGATTAGAAAGCGAGAACGCACACCTATGGCCGGTGTTAAGAGGGCAACCGATCCACCGCGATCAGGGAAACTGATTTCGAATCGTTACCGCGTTCACTGGTTCTCCAATGAATTCAAACTCCAGCTGTATTCCGATACGAAATTAGTTGAAATATAGCCGGAGATTAGTTAATGCCACCAAGAACCTCCCATTTTCACGTTGCTAAACGTTAATATACGTTCACTAATGCGTTTTGCATAACCAGTACTTCTCGTCTTAGGGCAATTAACGTGTAATAAGTGCTTTAGAAATCAGAGTCTCGTGATAGCGAGATATTTATACGAAATCGAAAACATCTAGAGAGTCAAGTGTCGCGATAATTTCTTGTTAGTTGTTCGCCAAGTAAGGATTAATATCCCCACCAATGATTTCGCAAGTCGCTATCTAATTCCGATCGCGTGACTAGGATCAGTAACCGTTTTCATTTTAGACGAGGGTTAATGACGTTTTTCGTGCGTGACTGCATTGGACAGAGCTCTTATGCAAAAAGTGGATAAAAGAGAAATTAAGCGATGTCGTTTGCAGCGTTATTTTACAATGCTTGTTTGACTTTTCGAGCGCACCTAAGCGATTTCCGCGGCTGAAACGAATTACTCTTATTGTTCTGGTCTGATCTTAAATGTTTTCTCTTAGTTTCCTCCATCGATATTATTCATTACGTTACGCAACAATCGATGAAATCTAAGACTTTGGCCGTAAATTATAGTTTTATAACGATTGTTAGAATTTCTATTAAATCTCTATCAAATATCTTTCGGATGGTAATCGTACGATTGGATCGATCGGATGTTAATCGTACTTCTGGCACGCATACTAGTGATTCGTTACGCAATGACAGAGCAACCCGGCAAGAAGCAGACGTTAGTTGAGGCAAACGTTACATCAGCCCGGGGCAAGGACGTGGACCTGTCTCGCCGACGGCTACGATCTCGTGAATGAACCCAAGTCGGGTTTACGGATTTCCTTTACTCGCGTCTCCATGTTCGTTCAACTTCTTCCTACTCACTCTTATCTCGACGAATAAAGCGTCTATTCGGTTCCAAACTGGGAGACGCTAATTAACCAAGCGTAATCCACTCGTGTGAGACGGATGATTACTTTCTCTTCGAAGAGCAGAGTGACGAAAGCGATAAGAACGCGGTGAAGAAGAACGTGTGCAAAGTATCCAGTGCGCTAGAGATGCATGAACGAATCCTTTGAACAAATGTACAACCTACTTTCACGATATGTGACTCCAATGGGATCATCCAAGGCAACGAGGGCTCGCGACTGCAATAAATTCCTTACAACTACTATAAATCATTATAAGTGTCATAAAAGTGATTCAGCTGACCTGAATTAGGATGTGCTGTTAATACTACCGCGATTTCTTCTACATGTTCTAATTATATGGAGACGATAAATGAGCATGCTGATAATCAGGTTTACGAGGATTCTAGGCAGTAGTTCGCGAGACGAGTCGCGGTTCCAGAAAAAGAGGATGTAGAAAGTTCGGCCACAATAAGCGAATCTCGTGGTGTGCATGTTTACACGTGGTTACGACGAAGACGATCAGGGTGTCTTCTCGCTCTCTCGCCTTTCTAACAACCGATCTTATCTTATCACGAGCTAGATATTCAAGGCAATAGTTGACCTATTTGAATTTTAAATGGATCCTTCGACGCAGAAATACGATTTCTACACGGCCAATGATTTCAAATCACTCAACAACCGTAGAAAGTTTGTACATGAAACGTTCGCCAAGATGCTGAGCCACTTCTGGTCAGACAATATTTACGGAAAGTTTGAAAACGCCGCGCAAAAACCATATCAATACCGTACAGGAGGCGAGATTGATGGCCTACCAAAATTCTATTTTAACATAAACCGATCGATATCCCACGATAAAATTCATACTATTATTGAAAGAAGAGTCTGATCATAAATATCTGTTCTCACTTGCAACACCGTCATCCTGCGTGAACCTCTCGTCGATCCTCGATCCGTCCGACTACCGTGCTCGATGGTACTCAGCCAAACACCTCATTTCCCCAGGAACCGGAAAGAGGACTGAATCACGTTCACGTTTACCAATCAAACGAGTCATGTGCCAAACTGGACACAATCACGAAAGCTTTTCTGTCCGATCGCAAGAGTAACAATGATCGATCGATCGAATGAACGAGCACAGGGAGCGCGAGTTAGTTCACTATAAAAGCGCGCGATCTAGTCCCGCGAAAGTCTCTCCCACCGGTACTACCGCCCCCTCCAATTAATCGCGGCACACGGGCCAATTCCGAGGAAAACTTCCCTTTCCCATTGCCACGAATCTCTTCCGTGCGCGTGTACACTGTACACGACTCTCTTCCACTTCTTAAGCTTACGCTCACGAGCGCAAATATTACTTACGATCCTCATGGTTCTTCGATTTTGTTCACAATCCTTCGATTTTGTGCAGAAGAATAGGTCTGCTCGGAGCGGTCACGTGGCGACTGGGTAGTCGCTAAGTGGACCACACGCTGGACGAGCCAGAAAGCAACTGTAGTCTCAAGTTTGCGTTGACTCGTCGATTCTACAGGCACGCTGATATTCACCAGCTTCCACTGCAGGGCACGTTCGTTGCTCGATGGCTGGAAGAGAACAGTACGCTTGTTCCAGAGGCTTCCTACCTCGTTGGAAGCTCGATAAAGCTAGACGCGCGGGCCTGAGCAGAGGAAATGGTGCCGATAAAAGGTGGATCGTAGGTGTATACCGCGCGCTTGCCGTACCGGGAACGTTTGACACGAAGTGGGGGCTGTTCCTGGGACTTATATGTCGCCGCTGGAGGCCACCGTGCCTCTTTAATCCCTGCCCCCCTCGGGTCCGAGCCCCTCTAAACGGACCCTTGACGATGGTCAAGGTGACCCCTGCCTCCGGGGACACTACGTGACCGATCGCCAAGCTCCACCGCTCGCAATCGCTTGGGGGGAAACGACGCGACGCGCGACTCCTCGCCAATTCTACATCTTGCGCGTGCTTCTTGCTTTATCTTTGGCAACGATTACTCGTAGAGTCTTGGGCATCGATCGTTTTCAGTTCTAGAGCTATTGTAGTACGTTTAACGCAATGGTATAGATTTAAAATGCGTTGTGCAAATTTTCATTACAAGCCAAGATAAAAAGGTCGAAAAATGCGATTTTTCTTGCTTCCTTTCTTTGCGATTCCGGCCATTCGCTTGCTTCGATATTAAAAAATTTATTCAGTTTCAAACTATTTTGCAACAATTTTAGAAATCACTTTACATAGCTATACATATGTATAAAGTTTAAAGAAAGTGCCACGTTCTTTCGGTCATGTTCGATCAGATAATTCGACTAAATAGTTCTTCCCTATTCCTCGACAAAATATGAAACAAATTCTTAAGCACGATCTCTAGACTCGATTTTATGTTGAACATTTTGTTAACTCAAAGAAATTTTCGAAATCATGAAATGTTGTGGGTCACCGAATTAATGGCGTTATACAAGGACGGTAATTATTTTTTGGTGGTATTCTAGAAGTACCACTTTATACAGGATTCCTGAAGGTGTTAAAACTTGTGAATCATTCTAAAAAGAACAACGCAGTTATTCATTCTTCTGCTAGATCGATACTAAATCCTTTGCAATTCCTCTGATACCTTCCAATTATCAAATAAATCTCCATCGTGGCGCATTCATCCGCCTAATGAATTCCACGTGCCATCAAGCATCCAGCATAAAAAAAACCGCCTGTAACGTCTTCGAGCCTCGAGGGCAGACGACTGCCGTTGCAAAATTACCGTCGATTACCCACGCGATCTCAATTAAAGCGTCATCCGCGACATATCTCGATGACGATTCTATACGATTACAGCGTCGTGATCGGAATCCGGATCCGTGCACCCGTTTAATGACGTCACGCGTCGTTGCAAGAACCGCATGGTCTTGTCTGCAACGAGATTTTAATCGCAATCGACGTTGTGCCAGCCGAAAGTAGTACGAAATCGCGGCAAAAACTATGCTTGCATTCACGCATGGCGTTTTCCCGGTCTAGACGGACCGATTTATCACGATGTCGCTCTTCTTCAATGTGGTTCGTCACAGCCGTTGAAAAAAAACCTCCGAGATTCGTGCTGACGCGACAATCCGCGTGATAAAAGTGAAGAATAGAGGCCTCTTCAATGGGGAACGTGTCCTTTTTTTCTTCCCCCGATCGCGTCTGGGATCTGGCAGAATATTCTAAGAGAAATCTTTTTTCGACTCATTTCGAAAAATCGTCCCATTATATTATACAGAACGTTTCAGACGATCTTTTGTTAAATAAGTGATTAAAAAATGAATAACGCGTGTAGCCGAATTATACATATATATATGATTTTAATACAAGTATGTTTCATTAGCAAGGAGGTTCAAAATTTTGGCCATTTTTTAACTCCTTCCTTTGCAAATTAATAGTAAATTAACAATTACTTATTATTATCGAAATAAAGTTACATTTAAATTGTTCATTTAAAAACTTATATGTTTCTTTTTTCGTGTCACTGTAGAAGAATCTTCTTTATCTAACTCATAGTTAAAAAATTCAATAATCTGAAACAAATATGTCTTTAAACCTTATGTCTTGACATTCTGTAGTTTCACTTAATATACTTAGAACCCGACCAAGACATATAATTATTAGTTTTTTTCTAATTCTTTGAAGTACCATAAAATGGTGTCAGCAGTCAAAGACATCATATTTAATTACGTAAAGAGGAAGTTTCCTCGTATGCATGCGTTTGCCGTTTCTTTTTCTTAGCAATTGTTTTATACATTCTATACGAGTGAGGTAAACGATAGAAACAAAAACTATATGAATTATTTGAATTTCATGTTTCTTGGAAGTATCGTTATTTGCCGATACCACTTTGTATATTTATATCCTACTGCTCGTTAAAACACATTTATTCTCTCAATAGATTGATTTGATAGATTTATAAAACAAATATTACTTAAAATGTTTCTGGATATCCAATATAAAGATTACAATAAAATAATAAATTGAAACGAAACTAACGGATAAACCCATTGTAGATCTTTCATCCCTCATTTTGTGATTTAATTTCATTCTACGAAAATTAAGCAAATCTCCGATTATTCATGATCGATAATGTACTTAGATAAATCGTCTGGCATTTTCTTATACAAGATCATTCCCCAACATCTTCGATGACCTCAGTTTTTAACAAACAAACGAATAACGCAAAGAAGATAATTAACCTCGACAATCTGGTCGAAAGGAGTCCGCGAAGTTCCCAGAAGTTCGCATAATTTCCGGCGATGAATCTCGGGCGGAGAATAAATCGGTGTCATCCGCGGGCGATTATCAAAGATGCTCGAGGATTCCGCAAGAAGCTATTTCGCTTCTTTCCCGCGCGTAACAACGCGCTTCGAAGCAAGGCCGAGCATCTGCGTGCGTGTCTCTATGTGAAAATTCAATCGTCGCGTCGATTCAAGGGAATCATCTCCCTTTTGGTACGATGAGGTTACTTTTGAAAGTATTCGATGCTCGTTTTACCACGAGAAGAAATGTTTGCTCGCAAAATAAGGAAAATATGTAAAGTGGAGCAAGGTTTTTCAACTGTACTGTTTTACTAAGGGACATATCGAAGAAAGATAGTGGACCGTAATCATGTGATCAAGGTAGAGTTGTATCATTATCCTGGCAAGTGCTGGATATTAACTATAATTATTCTTGACAGCGCAAGATTACCTCGGACTTGGTATCTCAAAATAACGCTTGAATTTGTATCGATACTTTTCTATTAGATATTATCCAACAGAGGAGTTATGTCTTTTCTATTTTACCTCGAAATTATTAACTTGAACTCTTGCAGAAACCATATAACAATTATTTCTTGGTTTATCAAGATTTAACACAATTTTGACTAAAGTTTCACCAGGAAGGGTTAATAAACGTGCTACGTGCAACCGGTCGCGTGGATGGTTTCTTAACCTTCGTCAAAAATGGAACCGTTAACCTTAACCCGATAATTAGTGGGCTTTGAGCCGAGACACAGAGCAAGGAAACGGTCAGTGCTTTCCAATACCATGGGCACTGGAGGAAGGTTAGTCCTTGAGAGATTAACCAGCCAGGATCTCCTAAAATTGGTTCACCTCTCGAGGTCAAGAAATACCACATCATGAAACGTGTCGTTCAGTGTATTTTCTCACGTTTGTTACAACGTTTTTCACGGTCATTGATCTCCAAAAATTCTCGATCGAGGTAGAAACTTTTTGTTCTACAGCAGAGCAGTTTCGCAACAAAACGTATTGGGGGAAAGTTTGCCATTCAGGGCGATTAATCTTCCAGAAAACGATAAAAAGGGTAAAGATTCTTTTTTTCGTGTGATTTATTTTGCAGCGCGAACTCGACGTGTATTTCTACGAGGCTACGATGGAATCTTGTAACATCGAAGGAAACGGTTTGTTATTACATTCAACAGGAATTTAGATCAACCGACGGATCAGTAGGATCACGTGAGTAATTTAGTCTCTCGAACCTGTTTCCCGGTAATTGCACGCATACCGTTCACTCTTTTCACGACGCACGGAGTGTGCCTGTGGTCATTACCTGTACCATTTCAGCTCGCAAACTCGTTTTCACTTACAACAGTTAAGTAGCCAAACTTTTCCGTTATTATCAAATTCGATTACTCTCAAAATTTCAATAAATTGCACAACGTACTTCAACGACCATAAAATGAGAATTTACGAGCGATTGATAATAATCCAAAATAAATAGCCTACCGAACCTTTTCATTATATTTAATCAATCTTATCTCTATCTTTTTGCCAATGTTGAAACTGCTACATCGAAAGAGTATGGCTTGAGTGCAATTACCGGCTACACGACCCAAATTGATCGAGTTATATCGATTACATGTTACACCATGTAATACTAAGGTAGAATTGAAAGTCGATCGTGGGAGAAATTGGACGCGAGCGCTTCAAGTTCTTGACTTTTTCTACGAAACACGTGCCACATATTGATAAAGGTATAATCAAAAGTATATTACACGAGTCATTGAATAGTACAGCGTGTAATCAGCATGATTGTGTTATTTTCGATGGTCAATATCGTTAACGAAGCGTTGTAAGCGCTCGATTCAGAGGCAGCGGACCTTGATGGACCCTAAATAGCCCGCTGTCCTTCGTTGCATTTCGATATTCGATCTCGTTTCGTTTCCCAGTTATTAAACTGGCTTATTTAATCGAGCGGAAGGGACAGAAATAGAAGGAGAGAGAAATCGAGCAAGGAGGAAGGAAAAAAGGAGGAAAAAATAAAAGAACAAAGGCCGGCGATGGACTGTGCAATTACTGTGAAACGTATCGTCGTAAAATTGGAAAACTAATTGTATAGACTGTCGCTAAGGATCCTTATGAAAGTCTAACGAACGTTTAGTCATTGGACGAACGAGGAAAACCAACCGACAGCGCGATGTTACGACAATGATCCGGTGGCCTTAATTAATGCCCTGCTGATGCTCAATCTAATCGACTCGTCAGCGCCACGCGACATCATTTACATCGTGCTTAATTATGCTGATATGCAGTTGAATATTTTTAATGTCTCGAGAAACCACGTTTCCTTTCTCTTTTCTGATTTTGTTGTCGCAAGTCTTTAATTTACCAGATTTCACGATTAGTGTGAGGAAAAGAAACTTCTCTTTTATTTTATTAACTTATGCTGCTGCTTATCTGCAATCCTTGAATTTTTATTTCTTAATCTCGCTGTTGTTTTAGCATAGAAAGAAACATTAATTAATAAAAAAAAAAAAAAAACAGAAACGAAAGATTAATTAGTTCGGCTAACTCAAGTAACTTAGCCGATCTCATGTATCTAACCTTTCTATTTACGTACAGCCTTAAGTTGTCGTGTCAAATTGAAGCAATTATCCGGAGTACAGAATAATATTCATAGCAGTGGAGTTTTAACGGTGCAGTCGTCCTCGCGGTGACATCGTCGATGGACTGATTCACTTAAAACAAGCTATCATTGACCAAATGTTTTTTCCACAGCATTAAATCATCATCGATCGAAGGTACAGAAACGAGGATCTATTAATCGTATAATTACAATTAATTGGATCAAGACCTCCACGAAGCAAACATCATTTGCGTCTGATAGTCACGCGGAAGAGTGACTTGAAATTTCCAGGCCATGCAGAAGGCGAGCAGGGACACCTTGTACTCTAATTTCATACGACAACAAGGTACTCTATATGTCTCGACTTTAAATGCAAACTTCAGATTTCAAACGATCTAATTAGTCGAGAATTGGAGATCGCTCGGAATAATATTCTCGTAAGTTCTCCTTAAACACTCGTTCGTCTTTCAACGATACAAAAATCGAATCAAGTTTTCAACTTTGATTTCGAATTAAACCAACTTGCGGAGGTCCATTCACTGTACGAATGTTCGAATCGAAAGAAAGCGATGTGGAATGGATTCAAGATCGAAAATACAATTAAACCTCTACCGGCCATGAACTGTACTGGTTCTGCTGGTCCTTGGTCCGTCAAATTCGTCTCATTGTAATTTATAGAAACGTTCGCTCGTGTTCCGGAACCGTGACGCGTCACGTCCAGTACTTGTACATGAATAAACCTTCTGTACCAGTTACGAATAGTACGATGAATCAGAAACGGCAACACCTTCGCATTTGCGTCAGGAAATGCAGAAAAAATAAAGTATTTCGTAGAATTTCGAATGTATGATCACATTAAACTTACTTTCATAACTAGTTCAAAAAATTAGATGACTATTATTACCCGCTTGAAGTGTCTGTCAATAAAGATTTATTACAAGATAAACGTAATTACAAGAAATGCGTAATACATTACGCTTCACCGAATTATCGAATTTAGCTTGGAACGTCCTTCTTTATAGACGTAGCATAACGTTTTGATAATCAGCAGGTAAATTACAGAAAGGAACATATTTATAGAGATAATATCTATTTACATCTAACTATAATTAAATTATGAATAAATTTCCAATTTTACCTACTGAATGCAATAAAATGCTAGAGCATACAATGCTCGGAACATATAAAGATAATCTTAACGTCGTCTTTGAACTGTTGCATTCTATTTTTGCTACTTTATGTTGGTTATGCAATTTATCGCAGAAACTAAAGTGTTATAGATCCTTGGAATCTTAAGTATGTAGGTATACAGACAATTTTGCACAGGTCTCTCTTATCTTAACGGATCGAGACGCGACATTAAGTTCGTGAAATTCACCGACTTCTCGCATAGTAACCGGAAGTGACCGTTTCGTGGGCATCCGTTGCAGACGAATTCAGCTCATGGACATTCGATGCGCGTGACGCAGCGAGTAAATTGCCGGTCTGTTACTCGGAAGGCGGTGCAACCCACCGAAGACGCAATTAGCAATACGAATGCACCTTTTATGAGGTCGTCGCGTTGCCTTCGCGCGACGGGCTCGTTAGTCCATTTTTCCTTTTCCTCCGTGCCTCTTCCAGGGAAGCTTTCGGTCTCCTTAACCTTCAACGCTGACTTTTTTCATCTACTATAATGATTTTACTGCGACAACAGATCTCATTGGAATATTCATTGCTTCCTTCTTTCAAGACTAGCAGACTTCGCGCAGGAAAGATTAACAGAAAATAACATACATTCCAAGAAGAATGGAAGATGGAAAAGTGAAAGATCGAGAAGATTGGATATTAGATTTGGTATACCTATAATTATATTTAAATTATCCTGGAATGAAGCTCGACTTTTCATTTGCTATAATAATGTTACTGCAATAAGATGCCTTGTAGGAATACCGATTGCTTGCTTCTTTCGAAATGAAAAAGTCTTAAATGAAATTATCAAAAAAATAATAATTCACCAAAAGTGAAAAAATGAAGGATCGATGCAATTCGATACTGGATTTACCGGTTATATTTAAATTATTCCGCAAGCTTAGATATTATATATGATGGAATTTTATTACTCGGAGAGTTGGAACACGAGGGAGCCGGTCCTGGCGCAAGGACGTCGTCCCAGTGTAACAAACTAATTTCCTACTTATTGGTCGCTCGGAACGAACTGCTAACGATACTAGATATTGAATAGAAAATAGAAATTTTTAAGCACCTAAGATAAAGAAAGTGTAAATGACACATATTTAGATCTTCCGATTACAACTAAAGGAACAAAAACTAAATAAAGATCTGTTTCATCCTCTGAAAGACCCTGAATATTATAACTACGTAAATACTTTATTTTAGATATTTTGTACATTGCTATACATTAAGCGCATTTTTTAAATTTCTTTAAATACATTAACACTCACAGTTTAATACTAGAGAATACTACTTTTAAATAATAACATCGACTAAGAGCCCACGGGTAGGTCGAGTTAGCTACAATCTAAATTGAGTTAACCTGATTCTCAGCTGTTATACGACCGTGTTTTCATACCGTACGAAACACGTGCATCCACAGTAACCCATTGACTTTCTAAGCAACCAGATTCTCGATCTTTATCCGTAAACCAAACGAAGAATCCATGGGTGTTCTGTTGAACAAACATGATCCTCCCGAGGTCTATAGAAAATATCAAAGAAAAATAGTTTGTAAATTTTCATCAGACGAGGAAGGTTTATGGCATACAAATTGCGGAACAAGCCATAAAGGACAGTGAAAAATGGCGCGGCTTAATTTACTATAAGCATTAAATCAAAGTCCACTTTGGAAAGGGAGCTATCTCGTTGAGTTTATTTGATTTATCGTACGAGCCTTTTAATTCCCACATATAATATATTACAAACTTCCATGCATAGTGTAGGAAATTTCCATCGATTACGAATATGTTGCCTTTTTATTATTTCGTTTTCTTTGATTACAATATTTTACGACTTACTCTGTAGCTTGACATTTCTCAGTTGTTTTCATAATGAATACGAAATAAAACTTTAGCAAGAACGTTATTAAAGAATTAGTAATAGGCCACAACTGAAAACGAAAATAGAATATTGCAATAACGAAAACGGCCAAAGCGTTACACGCTGACGCTTCGTATTGCAGAAACTTTTACACGTCGAGTCGTTCCGGTCGATGAAATAATCTACTTGAGAAAATTGAGAGACTAACGCAGTCGTCAAAAATTTGCGTAACCGCAAATTCCATTAGGTATATGTTCTAACTTTGATTGAACCATTGCGAAATGCACACGCAGATCGTTGCAATAAAAGCCTACGAGCGATTATCTGTAATTTCGCATTCGTCTAATGAATACCCTGTCAGAACCAACGACTTCACGGCTTCGTTTAATCGATTTGCGGTATGGATGCAATTGTAATAGAAATTTACATAAACGGCGCGAAGTTGAATTGCGGGTACTTTCAAAATGGCAATGTAGGTGTTTTGAAAATAGTAACACGAATGCTGGTATTTAGTTAGTAAGCGCTGGTAAAGCAGATGCCTTTTTTAACTTGAATATTTCTTTATGTTTTGAAGGTAAAGAAGAACTATAATTCATTTCCAACGTTACTGATTCGGCAGAGAATAAGATTTCAACGCTAGCAAAGGTTAGAACTAATCGTAAACTTAGACTACAGACTTAGGTCATCGATTAATTACAAGCATTGACTAAATATGTAGATATATACAGAAATTCTATATCTCATCGATCCTTCCCTTGCTTTGTGACACAGATTCTAAAGTACCGACCTGGAAAAAATCAGTGTTTCTTACGCCCTCTGTCATTTTCTACGGCAAACAACCTAATTAATTAGCACTCTAACTAATCAACAAAACTGTAATAGCGATTCCAGTCAATCAGCTCTTATTATTTCTTACTCGATTCATAATTGTATCATATATAGTATCGCAATTAGTAACTGTATATCAAATACATAATATGATTGTATGTAATGATGATGTAATAAACACCTGAGTCTGACCATCATAGTCGTTCTTAGAAATTCTCCAGATCATTGAAGAATCTTTCTTAAGTTTAAGACCTTAATCCTCAATTGGTATCGACAGCTACGATAGTTTGGATGAAGTTATTTAATTCTAGAATAGTCCATTCTTATTCATACTTTACTAAGTACCAAGAGTACTTACTATTAATTAATTAATTAATTTAAAGTGCACATGGACAGTCAGTCCATTCGTTAGATCACAGCAGTGATCGTCATCCATTCGCATGTGCGTGCTCGAGCAATAAACGTTCGTTCCGGGCCCACTCGCGACCGCGACCGCGAAATTTGAAAAATCATTAAGCAAAACCAGAGAGATTTTGGGCATTTTGTAAACGCAACTCTACTTAACAAAACGCGATCATTCATTGTCGCAACGCTAACTCTTAAACTGAATTCAATGGAAATTACAATTTATTATATAAAAAAGTTACTTCAAATATTCTGATATTTCAACTTATAATACTATATAATTAATTAAGAACTAACATTTTTACAATCTAATTTTAAACAATATAAAGATGGATAAATTCTGATATGTATAATTCTCTAAGAAGTTCTAAAAATTCATAATAAAAATTGCAAAAGACAATCGCGATATCGTAATTCACAACTCTAAAGCAAGCACGATTATCATTTTATCGCAACTCTAATTTAAACCGTAATCATTCTCTCGCGACACTAATAAAAAAACCGCGATTTGCCCAATGGGATGATAAGACGATATATACATCGGCCAAAAAAAACTACTACTACTACTACTACTACTACAAATACTAAAAGCGAGCATAGTGACAAAGTAGTAACAAGAATGACTTTCCATGCTGTGGGGAGTTATTGATAGTTGCCCTCTTCTATGGCAGTTTGCCGGGCCTCTTCGGCTTATAGCCTCTCCTTTTTTTGGGCGCAATGCCCGCTGAAACTTAAATCTAAGCTCGAGTCTTTCTAATCGCAAACAAATAAAAAACTTATAAAGATAAACTAAAAATATAAACCGCGGAAGCTGATTCAAGTGCACATGGACTGACCAACGATCACGTCGTTGTTATTGAGCATGTGCGTGCTCGAGCAATAAACGTTCGCTTCGAGCCTACTCGCGTCCGAGTCCGCGAAATTCGAAAAATCAATAGACAAAACCAGAGACGAGAGCATGCTCTACTCGTACCAATTTCACCGTCAATTTTTCAAATTAGATTTCCAGAAACAGGTTGGTCAGACGAAAACGCGCCTACCCGACCAGAGACTGTGCCAACCCGCCTGGCCCTACCTACTTATAATTAGCAGACACATCAGAAAGTATACTACCTATCCTACCTAGCCCTATATCTAAAAAATGGCAAAACAAGCACACCAACACACTCGCTCCACGGTTCTCACACATAACACCCGGGCGCAACAGCCTACACTAGAGAGAACGTCCCGGGACGTCTCCGACACCCGAGCTTGACATACAACATGCACGCTCTAATTTACGTACCATTTGCCTGAAATCGACTGACGAAGGCTAGTGACCATTGCGCAAAACGTGATAAGACACGTCTAAAGAAATTATATCGTTAAAATAAATGTAAGTAGACTTGGAATTATGATTGTAATTGACGGAAATATTAACATAGTGGTTATACTTAGTCGTGTACGTGATATTATCACAAATTGTGATTTTATTGATACATACATTGAATTAATATATGTCTCAATATTTTTAATATTCTACGTTGTAGCGAATGAAAAAAAAAACGACGCAATTCCACAGCCTAACCACACACACGCACACACATAATGTGGAATATACGTCGTGCACGATACAGTAACACATCGTCAGTCGCTGAGAAATTTTTGCATTAATTATGGTCATCGTGCCCAATGTCTTTGTCCCATCCAAGTAGCACCTGGGCACGTGAATAAGATCCTGACAATGGGCACGGAAAGGGTTAAATCTGAAAATCCTGATCTAAAAATATGATTAGTTTGTCTAATTTGTATTTAACGCACCAACATTCTCTGCTTTCATATTTTATTACTTAGTTTCAGATTATAATAACTCTACTTTATTAATTTAATAAATCGCTGAAATTTTAATATTACAAAAAAAGTAGCATTAATTGAAAAAAGACTAAGATTCGATGCAATGGAATAATTGTTTAAATGTTTAAATCTAAATGTATTACTAAGATAGAAATAATCTCAGGCGATCTCTTCATCAAAGCACTTTTTCGAAAATACAGAATTAGCGTTCATAATTATTGCTTCGAGTCAAAAATCTGCCTACCGTGAAGTTTCTTCCTGCACATAAAACTTTACACATTCTTGTACGAAAAAAAAGAATCTTAACTCATATTTTAAATCCTATCTGAAGTCAAATAAACGAATGTAACTTAATATTGTCACGAAAGAGAAAATTAAATTCAACATTATTTATTGTATCGTGTATTGCTTGTATCGTCATTATCATTGAGCGAATTGTAGCTTTCATACGGGCGGTATCCGATTTCTCCACTACAAAATGTTCAAACGAGATCATTTCGATATCTCTTGTTTATATTAAAATTCACTGCTTAAGATCGACTATACTTGTGTCATACAGATATATTCGTGTAGATATTTGCCTTTTGCAAATATTCTCACTCGATACTAATATACATATTTACAAGTACCATGAATTTATTCTCAAATGTGTATGCTTAAATCAACTATTAAAGAATTAATTATTATAATCGCGATGTGCAAAAAGACCTATCCTAAACTAATAAATTTGAAAAAAGATGTTACTACTCACGGATATAAAAAATACCCGCTCGCAAAAAAAAATATAAAAAATCACTATGCTCGCAAAAAATTCTACGTAATACAACCAGTCACCCGTGCCGATTCGGACCTTTCATCCTACGACATGATTGAGTGACCGGAGGAACAGAAATGCATGCAACTCGCCGTTCGAAGCGGAGATCCAAAGGACGTTACCATGGATGCTGCGCCATCCCAGCGGATATCATCAGGGAGACTAATATCAGGCAGGAACCGTTGAAAATCCAACGGAGGAAAGAGAGGTTCTGGAAAGCCTGTTACAAAACAAAACACGATGAGTGGTTGCTGATTATTTGAAAAGTTGAAGATAATGAAAAATGGAAATTTATTAAATTCGTAACTTTAATAAGAATAAAGATTGAAATTCTAATAAACTTCGAATAATATTCGATAAATATATAAACTAGAACTCTAATATAAAAGTTTCAAATCTACACATTAAGATTTTAATGATTTCTAAAATATGTTAGTCGTTTGTTTAATAATGCCATGCTGAAACATTAACACTCTTTTTATCTTAATGAAAGAACAACCTCTTTTTTTTCTTTTGCGCGTGGAGAAATCCTCATGGACACTCCGCTGCTGCTAATAATCGGCAACAGCAGAGTAGTGTCGGACTCTTACCGACTGAAACTCCACGATGACCATCTTACGCGTGTGACAGAAGTGCTTCGGGGACCTCTTTCGCGTTTCCCTCCATCGCGTTATCCTACAAAGGTGAGAGTTTCTCTTTCTCTCCCTTTCTGCTCGCTCCTTTGCGAGCATAACTCGCTCGCAGAAGAGGCGGACAGCCTCGTATTCCTGCGGCCCGCTCAGCATCGCTTCTACGATCGCCGAGGGGGTCAATCTCTCGCCTATGACGTGCCGCAGGCTGTAGTGGGACAGCTCCCCTGCCCTCCCCGCAGTGGTGACAGATGCCCGTCGTTTCCCGTCCGATTTTCATCAGGTACTCACCAAACACGCCGTGTCCCGTGAGCACTTGGGTCATCCTGTAGGTGAGCGGGAGGCCACGGCGGCTTCTCCATGTCTCCCTATTTGGAAGGACCGCCTCCGCGCCTCGATGTTCGCCTCCCTCGTTGAGCAGCTGGGATCGCCACTGGTCTCACGCGTTGTCCTCGGCGGTTCCTAGGTCTTTTGGGGCCGCCTGCTCGGTCGAGTCCTCTCCCGGGTCCCACAATCTCATGTGAATGTATCTCCTTTTGAGCACCAACGCCCGAAGCTTCCACGGAGGAGATGCGACCAGAACGGTCGCCGACGCGTGAGACACTGTTCGGTATCCCCTGACGATTCTGATGGCGGTTGCCCTGTGCAGCCTCCTGAGGAGCAGGATGCTGCGATGACTCGCCATCAGATCGTCCGCCCATACCGGGGCTCCATACATCACTCGGGACTGAATGAAAGAATAACCTGAGAAGACCCTAACCTTCCAAATTTTCAATCAAATTCTACTTCTTAATCGATAGTATTCAAAGCAAAATATACAGAATAAACATAATCGAAGTACGATATGTGAAAATACTTACGTTCTTGGCTTTTGAGCCACCGTTCAATCGGTCCCAAAGAAGACGAACAAGTTGAAGCTGCATCTGTAACAAAACATAAAATACAGTTAACATCGTTAATAAGTAACAACAAACTTGGAGCTTTTGGAACATTTCTAGCTTCTTAAATTACCGATCGTTTTTATTTTCTAATTAACAATAATTCAAACAAAATATAGAAAATTGAACAAATTGAAATACAATACGTAAAACTATTTACGTTCTTGAGCTCCCGGAGAGGCTTTATTCTCTTGAGAGATGCACTGACTCTAATACCGAAACGAATGTTAAAAAATATATATATATAAAGAAAAATAAAAGACTACGTCACCGCGACCGCATAATTATAATCGGCGAACAAAAACTTTATTACTTTCGCGTGTGATTATGCGACTGAATTTAATAAAAACTATCGTGATTTGAAAATATTGAAAAATACTCTTACGTAACAAATACTGACTTTACAAACACCATTGCGCGCGGTCCCAAATATTCTTTGAAAATAGAGTTGTGTAACGGACTGGGGGGGGGGGGCGGTGTAAAAGAAGCGAAATATCGTTTCGATATTTTCCTTCTTTTCTCTATCGAACGTTTATTTAGAAAATGCTGTTATCTTCTTTACATTTAAAAAATTATTATTAAAAGATTAGGACAAGTATGAAAAATATTAGTTGAAAATTATGAGATATTTCTCGATATCGAACAAATGCTTACGAATACTGTGAATGCAATGCAATCGTTTGCAAGAATTATACTGTGAATGTCCGTTACTAGAATATGAAATATACACTCCACTAATACACTATAGTCGCGTGTTATAAATATTTCAAAATATTTGCAAGAATCCAAAAGTTCACAACTAAATGTACTTAAAGAATGCTACAGAAACGCGCGCGAAACCTTGCTTTGAAGCATTTGAGGCTACTAGCGCGCCACCTCTATTAAAAAGATATAAGCTACGAATTTGCAAGTATATGATGTTAACTGTAGCAAATTCACATAATATAGTAAAATAATTTGAATTCGATATGTGAATGTTACCATATCTATCGAAATAAGTTAAAGCTATTTTTATTAAGATTTCTATGTTTCAAAGTGTCTACACGAAGCTATCGTTAAATTACCAAGAATTCTATATCGCAAAAAGTAAAATAATTTGTTACAATCTATATTGTATATTCGATCTAGAACAACGATTTATTTAATCGTATTTATTTTCGCCTTAGTATTCCAAATAATTACGAAATTATCTATTATGAAATATGTATAAAGTATATTTTAAAATATATATGAATTGTATATCAAATGTTATCCATGCTTGAATAACAAGGCAATAGAGTTGTTCATACACAGCTGTCTTATGTAGTTAAAATAAATTAAACATTACCAAAGTTCCATGAAAATTCATCGGATTGATCATTAATCGTCGTTGCGTCCATATATTAATATTCCAGTTACTTTTATATTACCCCTGCTATCGATCAATAACCTGCACAATCAATAACCACAAGTTAAAACAAATGTATAAAATAATTAAATGAAAACACAATCAAACTCAAATTTTATTACGAAAGCTTACGATAGAAGCTACCGGTAACAGTAACATTTAATAAATAGACGACCGAAGAAAAATTAAAACAAAAGATTTCAGAAAATCACTTAATTTCACTATCTTAATGTTCAATGAATTGTTAAATAAATGTGTATTAATTAAACGATAATAATAACGAGAGGTAACCGATAGTAAAAGATATAATAATGAATAGTAATGAGGAAGCGATGCCACCAATAGGTTAAAATGCATTACAAACCTGACGCAATACGATCCACGTTATCGATACGAGAAGAGACGACTAAATGACGTCTTAGTTTCGCAGAGCAACTACCAAAGTAACGGGGGAAGGGTGGACCCACGAATCGGTGGCAGGTACGCAGTTGAACGATGTAAACAAAATAAATGTATACATCTGCAAAAACATTCACCTTCTACGTAGCGGTACACGAACCTTTCCAAATTTCAAACAAAGCACACATTACGCAATATTTACATATATCTACACAATGATTACATCGTACAATAATTCGTAAACTTACTGGCAGCGTTCAGTATCAAAGACACGTCTGTCTAACTCGGACCAAGAGAAAGAAAATGAAGCTGCTGACACTGTATATACAATTTCGTGTCATGCAAAAGGGACATACGAGTCGCTGTACTAAACTGTTTAACATTCTATTTTCGCGACACTAAACTTTTGAAGATATCGAAAAGTTATAAACTCTAACGTGACCACAAGAAGCTTCCCTTAAAAATGGGAAAGAAAGAAGACCGAACAAAATCAGACAATGAAAGAAAAATTGCGGCACGTCCGGAACGAACGAGATCGCGATCCCTCGGAAGAACTAATAAACTTACGCGACATATCTCCGTACACGACATAATCCTAAGGTTCAGCGGAAAGCCCAAGAATTGACCGTCACTCGATTCCTGTTTCGCCATTCGAAATTTACACAAATCACGGTCGATGGCACCACCGATGATGTATCTCAGTGATCTACTGGTGATCCAGCCGTGAATCTAGCACATAGGCCTGCTACGACACAGGTTGTCTTTACAAGAAAACCGATTTTTGTGGACATTCGCGGCAGGGACAATCGCAGTACGTGTGTGATTTTGCTGTGGACATCTGCGATCGGGTCAATCACGGTGCTTATGTAAGTCTTTTATGAACATTAACAACACGCTTTTTTATTTATGAATTATAGAGGTAAAGGTTAGAGGAAACATTAATCCTCTCTACTCGGAAATTTTAATTTTATAAATTTCCATGAGTAAGCAGGTTTAATGTTCAATCTACCATTTCTTTTGCAAAACGTAAAGCGGGGTAGTTTACGTCTCTGAATATCATGTTCTTCTTCTTTACGACTTGTACGAAGTTAGCTGCCACCTATGTGTCGTTCGATTTGAGGATCATTGTGTGCCCCGCTAATTAGGCTGACTTCTTTTCATTCATGTGGAGAGGTTTGCTCGCATGCAGGAATATTGTGGCCGATTTTTAATTGTCAATAACTAAAAAACAAACGCAATTTTTTTTATTTTTGATTCTCGTCTTATTGTAGCTTCAAGAATCACTCCTTAAATTTTCTGACATCTGTAGCCGAACACTCTCTATAATATTCGTTACATTAATAATAGAAACTTGTTATATTTTTCATTATTTTAATTGTAAGAATACTAAATTTAATAATTTACCTCTTTTAAGTTTCTTTTAATTTAATTTAATTTTTTAATAATCCTTAATTCAATAATTTTCCCTCTCCGGTATCACGTGCAGCTCCAAATCAAACTTCTTTGTGCAAGAGCATGATCTCATGTAACGAATAATACTCGAACTGTGATCGGTAAACGAAGGAACACATACTTTACAGTTTCTCCAAGTTTGACAAAATTATTTTCCGATGGTAGCCGGTGATTTTTCATGGAATATTAGAGAACTCTCATGGCTCTAAATTCTAGAGATTTTCAAAAGTACAAGCGCACAAAAAATAACGTAAACCCACTAGATTCAAGATTCTGCGAGGCGTACTCTCGTTTCCTGTTGCAATACCAAGCTTACGAGTTATGGCCTCGTTAATTCTGGAACGATCACAGGACGAAAATTATTCCACCAGCGTCCTTCATGCTCACAATGGCGCTATAGTTACGCATTTAGTTCCATGCGCGGGAAAAAGTGACGACACCGATTGTCGTACGAGTATTTCATAGTGAATCAAATTAATGGCTATCGTAACGCAGATAAATTGATTATAAGCGTATAATTATAATAATTTGATCATTCTTATATTTTTCTTCATACTTCATACTTATATTTTTAGTATTATGTTCGTGTTCTTGGTAGCGATTCATTTGTTATGCATACGGTAATGAAATAATTACACACACGCACATTTGCTCCGGGAAAACTGTTTCCATATCATCAACAGAAGAATTTCTAATTACCGCGTAATCAAAAGTCAAGGAATCGGTATCCTTGTAGCAGATGGCTTGAATAAACCACATTCAGAAACACGCTATTCTATTGTGATTTGTACGTCAGAAGTTGTACAACCTACATCGAAAACAATCTCGAATGAAGAAAGAAAAATATATGGACAGGAAGAAGTTCTATAGAATGTAGATAGATTGTCTGATGTAAACCTACATTGAATTGAATTGAAAAACCACAGTTCTTTCAGTCTTCGGCGACAAAGATTTTTTAAGCAACGTGCAAACAATGACACGATAAGAAAAGGGGGCAATGGTTGATTCAAGAGTTTTCAATGAAATTTCAGCGACTTCTTGCGTCTTCCGCTTTTTTACTTTTTATTAAAGTCGCTTTGTGAGTCAGTTTCTTATGCAATGTTTCACATTCACGATTTCGCACAGAAATCGTAAATGACGCTGCTTCCTCTCTTGTCGATTCTATCGACGATAAATAATTACTCTAATTGTATGTACTATCTTCGTATCATCAGCCTTAGATCAACGATAACAATAATTATGGTGCTGTTCATGACTTACATTGTAATTTCATTTTTCTAAATGTGTGTTAAAATTCATTGAAACCTGTTAATGTGATTGAAAAATTTGTTCAGGGAAGACGATGCATAAAACAAAATGGCGAATTGAGTAAATTGCGCCGAAAGATTCAGTTTTAATTTTTTGATAGTAATTAAGTTTGAACTGGTAATTGTAATAGCTCTTAATGAATATTATATCTTTTATATTTACACAACAAATAAAAATGTCTATTACTTAGGTCATTTAGGCTTTTTCAATCATAGATTTATAGCATTTGGCGTTGCCTAATCGTCGTAGTTTGGGGGAATTTCCAGTACATGTCTATGTGTGAACGACAATACGCAATCACGTTAATGACTGCGTAATACAGAATTGCGAAGATGTGTCGCGTGTCCTCCATTTCCGGTTCACGCTGTTAATGCTCTTCGTAGCGAAGTTGACACAAAAAAAGTCGATCATGTAACGATCTTCTTCATTTATAAAATTCACTCTACGATTCCAAAGGTGGAATGAGGTAAAATAAAAGAACAGAGATATCTTTCGATATTTTTCATTGACGAGACATCAACGAGAATTAAGTCGTTAAATTTTACGTCAATCTCGCATTACGATTCAATGAATTTTTATACAGACACCTTCTTTTACAGGGTACTCATAAAAAGCGAGACCAACTTCAGAAATGATTATTTATCGTTTGAAAATATATCTTAATAATATATTCACTTACTATAATATATAAATCTCAATCGTCTTGTGTGAAACCAGGACATATTCCAATACCTATGAACGGGACTTTATGTAACAAGATTGATGAATCGATGAAATAACTTCTTTTTTAGAATTAGCTTCTTACCCATGAAAATAGTCTAATTTGTCTCCAATGCAACAAGCGTATCGATGTCACGTTTTAGATTCTTTGCGACGATTTTTACACCTGATTTGCTATTTTTCGATTTTCTTTCCTCGCGAAACGCGTCGTTAACCTTCACCCAGGAGTCTAACGGACCGATCGATGAAAAGAATTCAATCATTTAACCGATCGACCTTGCCATCGTCGTAGCGTTGCATTTTGAATAATTCTTGAGCGTGCTCGCGTAATACCGGTAACACGTATCACTGTTTTCCCACGTTTCATCGGTTACCTTGTAATAACGCTGACAATCGCCGTTTTGTGTTATATAGCTACAATGGAATTGTCAGTTTGCGCGGAAGATGGACAAAGATTTGCATTCGTGCGTATGTTAGAGAATGTGAACATGATGAATTAAGTTTAGATATAGATTTAGTGAAAGTGTACCGAAACGTAACGTGGATGTGAGGAAATATCTTACAGATTTACTTTCTTCGCCAAATTGCTTATGCAATTCCACTCTAGAGAAGTTTCTCTTACTTAATCGTTCGTATGTTTCCTTGACGTATCAAATCACACTTATTGCATTACTCGACAAGCGTAGATAGCATTATATATTATTCAATTCGACAATTATTTCAATCTTTTTTCTCGGCGTCAAATCACGTGTTTACTTTGTTATTGTATTTAAATTAGGAACCTTAAGATGTCAATTAATCTCGGGATCTCCTCTTGTTGCATTAAATTACCCTCCATTTGCTTTGCAAATAAACGTGTTTTATCATCTTATGCCATAAAACTTCCACGATTAACAAATGAAGAAGTAAACATGCAGTAGTAAAAAAGTGATGAAATAGAAGAAGTTTCATTACATCAGAAATAATTAGAGATCTTTTTCTATATCGCACATAATATACAAGATCCGGCTGAATAACACGTAAAAGCGATCAATTAGACGTGCCAGTCTGGAAGTAGCCATGTTCAAGTATACTTGATACATTTCCAAACCCGATTTTCTCGAAGACTAAGCCAAAAATGAAAAAATGTTATTCCGCTTTTACATATTACCTGGCCTGACCCTGTATATTATATTTATAAAAGGTTCTTACGAGCATTCGAATATTTTCGTGTGTCACTGTAAGCATTCGTAAAACATAGAATATCTTCTTTGACTTGGAAGAGAGATAATGAGCGTAAAGACCTATCAGCAACCAACAAAAAGGCTGAAGAAACGCACGGCTGCGCTTCGTAAATGTTTGCGTACTTGAACCTAGAATTGCGGTCAGTACGTGGGATTGGTGCACCCATTATCTCTCGACAGGATTAGCATTGTCAAAGTTGCTCGCTGGAAGAACACGAGGCGCGCTTTTAAAGTAAAAACCACCTGCGCTATGCTATGCGTTATTGCCTGTGACGTGAGCTAGCTCATGGCATTGAAACCTGAATTCGCGTTCCGTGCTTGCCCTTCTACGCGTTAATTCAATTTTGCCCGTGAAGACCCCGGTAATTAACTACGTGCGCGTAATACGTAATCTTGAATTCTAAGAGAGGTAATAACAGATTTCGAAGTATAGTCTTTCCCCTAAAACAAAGGGTTGATGTATTCATTTAGAGTCGTAGAATCTATTTTTGAGAAATTTTTAAAAATACTACGTGTCATGATATCGATATAAAATGATCCAGCAGCGCATTTACATACGACTCGTTATGTAGAATAATATGTATACACGAATAACAGAGCTTCATTGTATTGACTTAAAGCCTAACTTGCTGAACTATAGAACAAGATATTCTTATAACCATAGTAGAGTCAACGAGGAGCGAATTTGTTTGAAAAACACAAAGCATCGTATAACAAAATTTTGTTCTATAGTTTCAATTTATTTTTTCATTTAATATTACATCCTTGTTGATTGTAACACGATGACTGAAATAGTCTATATACAGTTCCATCATCATCGTGAGACTATTCTTGTGATACGCGGCAGGGTGCGGCTGTTCGACGTTTTCTTGTGGATCGATGAGTTTAATCGCTGTCAGGTCGATGCGTCACGCAGGTGGACGCTTTTTCCTTGATCAATGAAAACAAATGCATAACGATCGCCTTGAACAGTGTACGTAATGAATACTAATCACCCATTTTCTCCTCATTCTTTCCCACGGTTCGCAATCTTATCACTCTGCTTGCAAAATTGCAAATCGCAATTGGAATTGGAAGACAATTAACTGGAGTGAGATAGAGAGTGGTTGTTAGTTACTAGATTGTGGATCTTTATCCATTCTTGTGCAAATAAAAAAATCGACTAAAACGAAATTGAGTTATCATATTTTGTTCATGTATTTCGTTGGTTTGTCCATATACATGTATAGCGTATCCAGGAAAGAACTCTTCTTATGATATATAGCAAATTTGGGTAAATCTTCGCAAGTTACTAATGTATAATGCTAACTCAATTCTTAATGATGTCTGTTATAAGACTGAGGTAACAATTATACAATTGTGTACTGGATTATTGCTAAACATATAAGGAACTACAATCTTTAGTGTTAATTTTAATTCATAGCTGTGTTATAATTCTTCGACGCTTCGATGAAAAGGCAGAAATGATGGAAGATCGCGATTAATTGCGAGTCGAAAACCGACTGCCGAACAATGCGTATTAAACGTGCAATTTAAACCCCTCTGTCTTCCTACGGCCGCATAGCGTTATTAAAACTTGCAAAATTATGAATCACGGTTTCAATTAAAGGTTGATGCAGTGGTGACACAATGACGCTTAAGAATTCTCAGGAGGAAGCACAGGTAGTCGGAGCAGGAAACGGCATCGATGAGATTCAGAGATAATTACATAATTAGACACATTAACTGCGATGAATCATCCTGTCTGATCGAGTCATTTTTTATATTTTCGAGGAATTCGTCGATGTTTCATATGTAATGAATATTCATTCGCAAAACGATCTTCGCAAATCGAACTTCGTAAAACATTCGTTTAATACCCAGTTTCGAATATTCTTTAATTTAGGTTCAGACGGTAAACCGTATTAGGTTAAACAAGGACTTTTTAGAATTCTACGTTGAATGGTTCTTGAAAGGGCCACATAATACATAATTCTTCTCGCTCTGCTAAATGTCATCTAATATCCTACCGTAATCAATCCTCCACAAAGTCTCCATCTGTCTTCCATCCATCTCAATTTTGATCGATTACCGCTGAACTACCTAGTTGAGCCCTTTCGTCACAAATGGATTATCTACAAAAATTAACAGATTTCCAGAAACGTTGGAAGACCTTCGTTCTTTAGAGAAATCGATAAAGTGGTGAACTTTCTCGAGTTCAAAATTATTCTTTGAAACTAACATAAGCAGGTAATTGAAATATTGGTTTGATAAAATTGAAGAATAAATGGAAAACAGTTGCGAGATGCAAAAGAGACGCGTAGTCAACTCGAAGACAATGAGGCTCATTGAAAGAGGTCGACGACGTGTACGACAACGAGTGTCAACGTGAGAGCTTCGAACTTTCGTAATCGACCAGCACAGGTTGGCCCTCGATTCCATAACCTTCTCTCTGACCTGTTTTCGTCCGCGAACATTCCTTTATCTCCTTCGAATGTCCTCATTTAATACGATTAATGTGATTCTTACCTATTTCAATAGAAACAATAACTTTTTCTCATGATATCGCGATTACTTGAAAAACGTGATACCATAAATGGATGTTGATATGAACTGAAAGTAATAGTAATTTTGTAGATGAGGTAAAAATGTTTTCACAGAACCGTCGTGTCATATAGAGCAAAAAACACAATAAAAACTGGATTGTTAGACGTTGAGATTACAGCGACCAATAATCTAGTACCACAAAAAGTCACTTAGTCGTTGTTTCAAGTCGAAATGGGATTTACCATAAACATAATGTTACATAATATATCCAGCCATATTTATATAATACCTTGAATACTCATATAGCGTTAAAGCCAGATTATAGCAAAGTCTATACAGACAGTCTTTTTCATTCTTCGACATCATCACACATCACACATCATCAATCACATTTACGAGTTTAGCCAATTTCTCAGAGGTTAAGTCTTTTTCTTTCATCTTCTTAGCATGTCCCTTCCTCCCTCGAATCCTCCCACGCTTATTCATGATTCGAGACGTTGTCGATGCGACGACGACACCATGGTGTACATGCGGATCCCCACTTCTCGCTACGGATGACCTCCCTATGGTCGCGTTCGAACTGCTTCGCAGGGATAAATGTACACTTGGCGTTGGCTACGAAGCTTTTAGCGACGCCAGAACGAAACGGCCGCTCGTCAACAATCGTCGTCGCGTCTCATCGTGCATCTTCCAAGACCGCGAGATCCATATGCCTGCTGCTCGATCCAAGATCGAACAGCGTCTCAACGGAGGAGCAACGCTCCATCATCGGGGGATGAAAGGTCTCGTAAGTCTCTCCCTCTTTGAGGTGCACTACGACTTCGCTTGACGATTCACTCGCAAGAGAAGGGACTGCAGAATGTTCAGACGATGAAGAAGGAAAAAGGGTGAAAGTGCACAACGTGAATGGGATAAAAATTCAGGAGGATCAATGTATGAGTCGGCGAATCCGTTAATTGGAAAGTTTCACGAGTTCATTGTTGTCGAAAAAGTGCGCGGAATTAAAAATGATGGTTCGAAAGGTTGATCGATCGGATCACATGAATTGCTAAATTGAAGTTCCTTTGATTTAGATCGATAAACCCCTCGAGCTTTTTTTTAATTTAGTGATAGAAGTGTGTGAATCTTGGAATGCGCACGTACATATTTAAAAGGTTTGATCCAAGAATACTTCTTATGCAAGATATTGGAAGAATATTTCCCGTTTCAAGAGGATAATGGAAATTTCCAAGCTTTTATTTTTACAGTAATAGTAGTGCATAAATATTAGGTACTAAATGAATGAGATGGAGGATGCTGTATAAAAAATCCAATCCGTGACTTAGATATAGCAAGTTTCTCACGTGTCGGTTAATAGCGCCGCGTGATCGTGCTTGAATATCGAACGTCCAAGGTGGCAGGATCGGCATGCGATCGTAGATGACCCACTACTCTGCATGAATAGCCTTTCATGCTAAAGGAAGTAGGTAACGCGAAGACATAACACGTGACCGTGAAGTCAAGAAATGAATTACACGTAAACGTCCTAGTTGTAATACAGCTCGCGGTATGATTTACGAAAACAATGTACTATCTACCACGAGCCAATGGCTCTCATTAAATTAATCAACGTAGTCGTTATCTCAAATCATACTAACAACAGGTTTCATTTACATTCTCTGTCGTCGTCATTCGTGTAATTTAAAACAATTTTCCAGAAAAGATAAAAGAATTTTTCCAACATTAATTATTCGAATTTAGCATAGAACTAGGTAGCAATTGAATTTCACGAAATTTCACGGAATTTCTTGAAATTCACCAAAGTTCCTCTAAGGTTCGCTATTCTCAATTTTTGACCCAAAAGAGAACAAACAGATGTGCGACATAGAAAGGAATTCTTCATCTCTTTTATCGATTCTATTTATTAATAGCAATATAGCTTCGGTCGATGCCATAAGTGTCTACTATCGGCGCAATAGTGATTGATAGCAGTACATTATAAGCAGTTTCTTGCCTAAATATCATATTATAATGTTTTTAGTTGTATCTTATTAATCGAATGGAAATCTCGAACAAGGATCTATAGCATATTTTGGTAAAAGTTGAATTAATCGTGAAGTATGGTTTTACAGCTCCCATCGTTTAGTACACACAGATTGAAGATATTTCGTCGCTTATTATTAGATACTTAACACGTTAGGTGTTTGTAACTTATGAGACAGTATAAACCGCTTAAAAACCGCTTTAGACCCTTTCTTGTCATTTCCATTCAATTATTACAATTTTTTTCCAGATAATGCGCGCTTGGATTCTTTTTGGTTTACTCTCCCTGGTCTCCGGCCAGCTAGATCTACCCTCTCTGAACGACGATTCTCGAAACAATCTCGGGAGAGGTATTCCACCTACCGAAGCACAGCTACAAGATATTTTAGCCAGATTAGATTTCCTTGGTACCGAAAGATGTAACGCCAATGTGGCGGCGCAGTGGGCCTACGAAACCGACGTGAGCGAGTACACGCAGCTGCAGGCGGTAAATACGAATTATCCACCAGCATGTATAATTTAAATAACAATTTCTATGAATTCGTGGTCAAAATACCCGCATACGATAAAAACTTTTGGACCTCGTGAAAGTATCGTTCAAAAGAGTTAGTTTCACCTTATTGTTCAACCTTTTCATTCTTCGTTAATGTCACCAACCTACGGCCATGAATTCTGTCCGAGTTAATGCAACCGACCTTGAATTTCAACCGGACTAATGACCAGTCTCCCCACGAGCCTACGGCTTAATTAAAGTAACGCTCAAATCAAACAAGCCAACTAAATTTAGACCTTCAAGTTTACACGTTCCATGACTAGTATACTACTCCGAGATTAATTCAAGCCTAATAGTATATAGATAAACAAAATGTCCTAGGAGAAAACCGAGTATCTTTATTTTTATCTTCAATAAGACATTTAGAGTAAAAAAGAAACAAATGAGGTACACTATAGATCTCAGTCGACTCATTTTCTATTTACTTCAAAAAATAGATTCTACACGATACCTATTTGGAATAGTGCAATAATTTTTCTATTTTTTATGCAATACTTGTCCTTTACTTAAGATAAAAAGACGCTAAAACAGATGCTTTCATAATCCTAGATATGTGATATTCTATACTAGACAACCGTTCGACGTTGCTCGATGGCACTGAGACCTCGACCTGCTCTATGATTCGGCTCGTGAGACCGTGGAACGTCATCGTGGCTGTCAGGACGCGGAGAATCGCGATTTCGCGTGTACGCGGGGATTTCCTCGACGGTGGCCGGCCTTTATTGTCCGCTGAGGGGCCGAACACCTCCGCGGGAAACGTTCCCAGTCGTTGCCATTGTGCCATCGGTGTGTCCTGAATGATTTCGCAACGGAACATCAGTCCAAACGAACTTAGAACGGAAATCTTCAGCCTTCAACGCGAAATCCGCTAGACATTCGCGTGATGCTAATGATAATCGTCGGCTATCCTTGCCTCGTTTCTTCATATTATTTTTTGTTATTCTTGGAAGCTTAGGGAAACCCGTGTATCGTCAGTATGCGACCTACTGTGAAACACGTGCATGGGATTCTTCGACGTTGCTTAATACTGATATGTCTCTCATTAGACTGGGAATTTTAATGCATTTGTATGAAATTTAAGCGTTCAAAGATGCACAGAGCGCGTATAATGTGAATGAATTTAAAAATTATAATTAGGCCATATATCGTATAATAAATCTATGCAAATTAAATTCTTACGAACATAACTAAAAAACTAAAACTACAGAAGCGATTTACTTCATCTATCAAGCATTACAATGAGCATTGTCCTTTGGATATTTTATATATTCAAAAACTAGCATAATTTTGTCACACCATAATTTTAAATTACATAATTAATTTTCGAAATAGAATTATCCTATGTTCAGTGAGAACAGGTGACTGTTACCAACGCGGTAAAAAATATTTAGTTAAAAAATAAGTATCAATTTTATTTGGCATAGAGCATAAATGTTAATTGAACATTCTAGAAAAACTCGTTTAAAAATTTTCTTCGTTTTTGCCGTTCGTTATCGATACATCTAAAGTGAAAAGGAAACGGAGCACTCTTCTACTTTTACTTTTATTTAGAGTTCCTCTACGCTTTACGCTATCTGAACGACTCCCAGTGACCCATAAAGAAACTCGTATACACTTTCTCGAGCATTTTCCTTTCCTCCAGCGCGTTCGTCTATCTCTGATCCCAGGAAGAGTAAAGATAGCAACGTTTATCTCTAACGGTAAACCTGGCGTTGGTTGATTTGCACATCGAACCAGTTTCGCTCGGACGATCACCTTCGTACCGATTACTGCCTTACTCTTCGACGCAAGACTTGTATATTCTAACACAAATTACGCCTGTCATCGAATGAATAAATATATTAAAAGATGAATGATATTAAGATATTCATCTTATCAATGTTTATTGAAATAGAAATATTTCTTCGCAGCTGGAAGCTCAAAGAATATACGCAGACTTTCAAAACCAAGCCTGGTTCTTGATTTCGAAGATCGATAAGGATAACATTAGGGATCCTGTAGTCAGAAGACGTCTCAGATATTTATCTGTGGTTGGACCATCGGCGCTTCCACCGGATCAATTGGACAGAGTAAATAATTACTTAATATGTACTACTAATCCCATCAGGGCCCAATTTTTGTTTAGCATATGGTTTTATAATTTGAACAATTTGTTTTGTAAATAAGATATAATGCACAAAAGTTTGAGGCTAGTTTCACCGTAAACAAATTATACTTATCATTTATATAGTTTTCGTTAAAATTACACAACTTACAAACCTATTTGTACAATAACACATTAAAATATAACGTTTTATATACGCGATATCACGCGTGGAAGAACTAACTAGATTGTGTTACTCGACGTAACTTCATTTTATTTACTACTTTCCCATACAAGAAACATTAATAATACGCAAACAAAAAATGAAACAATTGCTTCCCCGTAATCGATTCAATTCACGCTAAAGGAAGGCGTTCAACTATCGCGCAAGAAAGGAAACCCAAAGCAATAAACGAAAAGCAACCAAATCTATTCTATCACGCACTTCCTTTCGTCGCATAACAGGCTCGATCAAAGAAATAGGAAGTATCTGTCCATAATAGATTACATTTTCTAAAAATAAATGATTACGGAAACAAGACGGAACGAAAAATAAGCTACAGGACGTTCTATCCATCGAGACACAGGAAATAACGTCTCCTCAATTCTTTTTTTCTCTCGCTTTCCTCTCTAAAGTTTTCTCTCTATTACTTTCCTCTCTTCTCTTATTCTTCTCTTCTTTTTAGTGAATTACAACCTTTTTGTTTCCTCCATTTCATATCGAGAATTTTGAAAAATTCTCTGTTACTTCTGATGACTCGAAACAGCTTCCGTCAGTACATTTTTCGAATATCATTTTTAATCAATAGAATAAATCAAAGTTTAGTCTTTATTGTATTTTAAACAAAAGATCGAATAAACCGAAACGTATTTTTTTTATTATATATTAAAATCTTTTGCTCATAATTCGCGATAGTTAAGCTTCCACATGGAGCTCTTCTCATGCCTATTGTTCCCCCTTTTTTTCAGTACAATAGTGTGATCAACGATATGCTGGCGGTGTATAACGATGCTAGCATTTGCGCGTACAACGATCCCTTCCGGTGCGGGCTGCGGCTGTATCCAGGTAATGAATAACGTCTGAGAACTCGAGAGTCGTCCGAATCGGGGAAAATAGATGGCGATACGATTTTCACGGCTTGCAGCCAGCGAAATTGCCACGGTATGCGTAAGCGGCCACTGTTACGCGCAAGAAAGTGCCTCTCTAATCGTAAAACGGCTAAACGATGAATATTTCAACATACTACATCGAGGCGGCATCACAAAGAGATTCGCAGAGGATTTCATGAAAATTCATCGCGATTTAATTTGCAATTTTTTCTCTGCACGATACTCTTCTTTAATTTTCTTTGTTCTTCTTGGTTGAATTATTCATGTGAAGCTTTTCTAGAAATTTTCCTTTTCAGCGAGTAATTTTTTTTATAGAAAATGTTTATATTGTTTGGCAAATCGTTTCTCTCCTTAAAGGATTAATAAATTAATTCATATCGGGGATCTCCCACAGAATCTACAGATATTCTACAGATCTTCATACAGTGATGCACTTTAATTTTCTTTTTTCTTGTTGAATTACTTACGTTCTTCCTTTAAATTTTCCCTTTTCCTAACGGAAGCCATTTTCATGCAGCTTTCGTATCGACGGAAACTGCAATTTCCTATAGAATATGCCAATGATGTTTGAAAGGTCTCTCAAAGGATTAATAAATTAATTTATATCTAGGATCTTGTAGAAACGATTTCTTCTCGCGTTACATGATTAAGAAATATGTTTTCCAAGCGTCTAGTTATACTAAATGGCGCCTCGTAAACCGCACCAGGCAATCAACGCCCAAAGAGCAATGTATTTAGAAACACGGAAGTTTACGATCCTCCTTGCGATTCTACTTGCTTCACGGTTCATTTACTCGATCAGGATTCAGTCTGTAACAACGAGCGTGCGCGTAACACGCGGAAAGAGAAAAATGCGTAATAGTTCTTAAGTCTCCAACGATTTCATCGGCAAGCGCTCTGTCGTTCAGCCAATCGTTTTATAGAACTTCCCCATAGTCTTAGAAAATCGTTACTCGTGTAAAATTGCTGTTTAATGACGAATACGTAACACGATCCCATTAAAAGAGAACTGCAAGCTTATGAATAAGACCGCGAAGCTATTCGTCATTTACATTAAAATTATGCAGATCAGCTCCACATATCTTACATTTCTTTAACCATTGCGGTAATCAGCTTTGCATGGAGCTTAGATCACATGTGTTGCAACAAACCATCAGAATCGAATCTGTCATACGATCATCGTGAAAGCTACTCGAGGTGAAAATCGTAATCGAACGGAGAGACGCTTCTATAAATAGACGGTTTACTTATTCATCGTCGCGGATGAAGATGCTTGGCCGTTTATTCCGAAATAATGTTGTTTCGCAGATATATCGCAGATCATGGCGAAAAGCCGCAATTGGGACGAGTTGCAGTATGTCTGGGCAGAATGGAGAAGACGAAGTGGGATGAGGATTAAGGATCTCTATCAACAACTCGTTATGTTAAACAATGAAGCTGCTAGATTGAATAGTATGTTCGAAAATAAACGCTACTTTTAACTTTTTTAAAGTTGAATTTCCTAGCTTGTAAGAAAAATTGTTTTTCTTTTTTTAAGCGTAGTAGAATATATTTTTTCGGATGGCTTTTGCACTAAAATTTAGAAGTTGAACACGAAGAATTAAAGATATCCGAGAGAAATAATCGGTAACTATAAAAGAATGTATCGCTGCGTAGATTTCACTGATGCAGCCGAATATTGGATGTTCCCCTATGAATCTCCAAACCTACAACAAGACATCGATGAAGTATGGGAAATGATACGTCCTCTTTACGAAGAATTACACGCGTACGTTCGAAGAAAATTGAGGGACCTGTATGGACCTGAAAAGATCGGCACTCATGCTCCTCTTCCAGCTCATATTCTTGGTACTAACATGGTTTTTAATACATTCAAGATTGATGTACTTTGACAACGTTGTTCCTAATTAGGTTAGCTTTTGTAGTTACGACTTGCATCTTGACAAATTCACGGCCCTGGTCGTGAAATATTCTCTTTTTACCGAATTCTTAAATCAATAATATTTTTGTATAATTAATTTCTCAAACTAAACTGATTTCTTTCGTTGAAAAAACATCCGTTTGTAAGCGATAACTATTAACAATACAAATATCTACCAACGTTTGAGTTATTGATATCTTGAATGAATTAATACTATTATAAAACCCCGCGTAAGCTATGCAGGTATTTTAAAATATAACGAAAATTAACAGGTAATATTTGGGCACAATCGTGGACCAACATCATCGATATCACGCTACCGTATCCAGGGAAAAGTTATCTGGACGTGACGCAGGAAATGCAGGCCCAGGTAAAAGTTACACATTACGTAATTCTTATCAGGAGAATTAAGTTGGACAAGCTAATGAATTCAGTCCAGACCGACCATTGTTTCCTAGTAGAATCGAAAGTAACCTGTTACGATTCGAAAGCGACGGTGAAGTAAGTGAAGATTCGAGAAATGCAATGCTTCGCTCACCTATTTCCATTGGAATTCTTTGTTCCTTTTTCTCTGTTCTCTTCATTGTTCGTTACGTAATGCATGAAACTTTGAAACCTTCAGTCATTGATCACGCACGAAAAATATTGAATTCGCCCTCTTACAAATAATACCACAGGTTCAATCTTTTTAATTTCACGACCGATTCTTGTTTATGCTTCGAATATCCGATTACAATCGTTCTTACGATTTCTTGCGTTTATCCATTTTCAATTATGCCGAAAGACTTTCACACTGCGTGTTTACATGGATTTATGTTTTATGTGAGATAAAGCTCCGTAGAAACACGTTCATTGAAACTAATTAGTTGTAATTAGCTCTCTTATCATGTTTTGGTTAGTCGGAATTGAAATTGAAATTGTTTTGGCAATTGATTTAGGGTTACACGCCTATCGAGATGTTCAGGATCGCGGAGGAATTTTATCTGTCCCTCAACCTGAGCGCCATGCCTCCTGAATTCTGGGCTGGTAGCATAATCGCGGACCCTGGAAATCGACCTTTAATTTGCCAGGCTTCTGCTTGGGACTTTTGCAATCGTTTAGATTACAGGTAACTTAATCGAGTTTTATGCTTGTAAAAAGACTACGAATGTTTATATATGCGAACGTTTATATTTTGCAGATAATCAACAATTAGATAAAGTTTTCTTTAAAACGACTAAAATATTAAAACATAAATGAGAGAATATTTTATTTTTCAAGTGCAATAATATGCACGTTATTTAAAGAATTCTATTTCAATTATGTTTGCATTTATATACATCATTGTATATATTTGCGTGTTTACGCTTGTTATAAAATAAATATCCGCAATCTAATTATAAAAAACAGATTAGCTAATTGATTTCATTTTTTTCAGAATCAAGATGTGTACTAAGGTTACCATGAAGGATCTAATCACGGTACATCACGAAATGGCTCACATTCAATACTTCTTACGTTACAGCGGATTGGCTCGGGAATTCAGAGACGGCGCCAATCCAGGTAACGTAGATGCTTCCTTTCAAACTTGCAAATCAATTATTTTCTATGTTGCGAAGTAAAATCAACATTTTTAAAAAATCCATCGCGAACTATTAAAAGAAGGTAATCAAACGTACGGACTTACTTTCCTTCCTTTCGCAAAGATCTTTCAAACGATCGAATATCGACTACCCGGAAATCGTGCGTCATTAAATGAAATACAAGTGTTTCGATGTTCTGAAAACGGAACAAACGAGGAATACACACGATAGTGAATCCTATAAAAACGAACGGTAGGTTCATGAACGAGAAACGACGGAACGACACGCGATAGCACGATGGACATAAGTCGTTGTCGTTACATAAGTCTGGTCCGCTCCTCGACTTCCGGTAGGCGGTCCACTCGGAACTTTTACGGCTAATAGCGCGAAAGCGAGAGCGAGAACGATACGGTCGAGGCGGATTCGCGCGAGTACCGGCCCGGTGTGTCCGAATGGATGTGCGAGTACTCTCTAATCCGTACACCAGATCGTTAAAATATTTTTATTATGGTATAATCGCGCTTTCACCGTTCCGCTAGTCGGTCGTTCGCCTAACCGCCGACTAGATACTATGAAAATAAATCTTGAACGATGCCTGTGACCTTGCGCAGTCGCTTTATGGGGCCTGGAAAGTCGGTTGCAATAACCGGACTATGTTAAGTGGATAGATATTATGGAAAATTTGACGGTCACGGACAATTCCTGAAATAGATTTAGGATAGAGTAAATAGGGTATTTCGAATCGGTCAGATATTTGAGTCGAGTCAAAGAAATTTTTCAGTAATTTTGTAATTTACCAAACTCGGTTATAAAACATTCTTTATCGATCTACATTTGAGAATAGATTATTTGACTCGTTAGTAGCAGCGTGATTAATAGTAGAACGTATCGTATACTTACATTGACAGCTCTATAACCATCATTTTCTATGAGAATATGATAATTTGTACTGATAAAAAGGAAATAACTTTGTTCAATGTTAATACTTTCAGTTGTAATTTGAAGCTTAGATACTCAAATAATCCTATCTCTGTAGTTTAATGAGAAAATTACTAATGATCAACTGGAAAGCCAGATAAAATCCTGCTCGCGGGATAAAATGGTTATTGAGCTGTAAGAAAGTTACGATTCAATAAGAACAATCTCTCGTCGTTCATCGTTGAGGAGTGAAAGAGACTGGAAGATACTTACTGGTTGACAATTTGTCTGTCTAATGCACCTGTCGCTTTCCCTCATGGTTATCGCTAGAAGCAAAACGTGCTTGTTTATACAGGATTCCACGAAACAGTGGGTGAAGCCGTTGCCCTCAGTGTCGCCACTCCTCGTCATCTACAAACCCTCGGTTTGGGTACCAAGTTTATCGATGAACCTACAGCGGATATTAATTACCTGTTCTCTTTGGCGATGGACAAATTGGTGATATTGCCATTCAGCATTGCGATGGAGAGATGGCGGTGGGACATCTTCCGTGGTTACGTCACTAGGGAAGACTACAATTGTCATTGGCATCGATTGATGGAACAATACGCTGGAATCAAGCCGCCTGTTTTGAGAACCGAGGATGACTTCGATCCTGGCGCCAAATATCACATTCCTGCGAACATCCCTTATATTCGGTAAGTTTTTAATTTTTGAGTTTCTAAGATTGAGTTACTTGAGAGTCGCCAAGTTTAAAGTGACAACGTACACCGTGTATTGACAAGATATCAGATAATATAATATTAATTCCTTTTAGTTTCTTCATTAGAAGTATCACTTTTAAAATTCATTATCTGATTTTTTATTGTTAGAGAGAGATACAAATGTCGTGAAATTTTATGAAATTTTATTCGAAATCAACGAAATATACAGATATATCGATAATATTATCAGAGTATCAGTGATCTCTTCGGGTGGCTCCCGATAAACCTAATCACCGAATTCCATGATCCATACCTCATACTACAATAAGAGTCAAATATCTCAAACGTAATAATATTTCATCAACGAAACGCGCAAGTACATCGACGCCAATTAGATTTCTCCTTTTATGAAAACCATAAGAAGCGATTTCACTTCTGATCATTCTTAATTCGTTGCCAACTGCGTTTCGTCTCGTAGTATCATCGATAGATTGGGAGAAAGAGGCTTTCTCCGTGTTAACGATCCTCTGCAAAGAAGCACGTGGTTTTGTTTAAACAGTTATTGAAACTTTTCGGCTCTTCCATCGACATCGTTACGTATATGCATGTTCGATGAAAGTTTCTTTTACTTCGACCACGGCCAGCTTAATTGTTGGGCAGTTTTTTGTTGCGTTAATCATCAGATCGCTTCCGTGTTAACGCATTCGCGAGCAATCGTTCTTGCTCACCGACCGGTTACTTTCCAACTTTTCCAGGAACCGTTTGTTACGGACGTAACGTTGCGTTACCGCGCATCGCGAAAGTCGATTCGGTGATGCTATCGCATTTTCCGAGTTGGACGCTCTCCTTAAGAAGGAAAAGGCAGTTACGAAACCGCCGAATAAAAATTTAATTAACGGCCTTGATTCAATTCAGGATTAGTTTTTGGCGAATGTTTGAGAAATTTTGAAACGGATTCTCATAGAATTTGTTTAACTTTCATGGTATTTTGGAGGTTTGGTTAGGAGACGAAGCAACCGATAGAAAGAAATTCGATTTTTGTTCTTTGGTTTTATTAGAAAGAAGCGAAAGACATGGTATATGGGCGTCCGACAAGCTGAGCTCAAATCAGTCACTCTGCCGACGGACGCCGCGTGAATCTTTATACAATACATCGTACATGTACAATATGTGTATTCTTAGGTACTCAGGTATCAAAGGATATCAAAACACTAGGATCTAAATAGAATGAATCACTGGCTGAAGAACGCTTTCTCCCAAAAACTAGCGTCCACTTCGCAACTCATTCCTTCTATAAATCGTTCTTCAACCCAGCGAAATGATTTTTTGAGAAATAATTAAAATAAATATACCCTCGTCGCGTCGAAAATGAATTCTAAGGAATTTCCAAAAAGGGAAAATCAAGGCGACGCGACAATTTGGGCGGTCGAGCCGATATTACCAGGTGTCAATGGCGACCTTTCGATCTTAATTCTTCTAATGCCCTCCATAACTAGACTCGTAGCCACCACCAGATTCATAACCTCCAGATTCGTAACCTCCAGATTCGTAACCTCCAGACTCATAACCTCCTCCGTGGCTGTGCACCGACACAGGTACAGGTACCTTAACTGGATAGGGCACAGGTTTGGCGACAGGCACTGGTACTGGCTTCGTGACTTGAACTGCTACTGGTCGTTCGACTGGTACTTTAACCGCGTAGGGTACAGGCTTTTCAACAGGAACCGGTACATGTTTCTCCACTGGGTATGGCGCTGGTATGGGTACCTTAACTTCGACAGGTACCGGCTTTTCTACGGGAACTCCGACTGGTCTCTCTACGGGTACCTTGACTGGATAAGGTACAGCCTTCTCGACAGGCACTGGTACTGGCTTCTCGACCGGAACTGGGTACGGTTTCGGGATGTGAACGGGATAAGGTCGGTCAATAGGCACATTCACAGGGTACGGTACAGGTTTGTCGACAGGGAATGGCTGGGGAACGTGTTCCACAACTTTCACGGGGTATGGTACAGGCTTCTCAACGGGGTAAGGCTGTGGTACAGGTACCTTCACGGGGTAAGGTACATTCTTCTCCACTGGATACGGTTGTGGCACGTAAACTTTGTACGGTACTGGCCTTTCCACGGGTATTTGGACAGGATACGGTATCTTCTTCTCCACGGGATAGGGTTGTGGAATATGTACCGGTACTTTGACCAGAACCTTTACTGGTACCGGAATCTTCTTTTCCACTGGGTACGGTTGTGGCACGGGGACCTTGACTGGGTATGGTACTTCTTTCTCTACTGGATAGTGGACCTTCTTCTCGACCGGATAGGGTACCTTCACGCTCTTTACAATCGTGACTTCCTTTACTTTGGCACCTTCGTCGTAGCCACCACCATAGCCTCCACCAGAACCACCGCCGTAGCCACCACCATAGTCACCTCCTTCGTATCCACCGCCATGGCCTCCTGACAGAGCGATCTCATGTCCTCCGCCGTAGTCACCGCCTTCGATGCCTCCCTCGAAATGACTGAGTCCTCGTTTCTCTTGCTTCTTTTCTACGTTAGATTCTTGAGCTGCCACGTTCTTCGTGGTTCCCTTCTCGCACGCCGCTGTGGCCAGTAGGCCAAACAATATCGTAGGAATCTGAAATAAAATAGTTACTCCTATCCTATCTCTTTCATAAATTTTGTGTTCGAAACAGTTCGAAACTTTATCATATCGTATAAATAGTATCGTCTAGAAGAATTAAAAAATTTCAAAGTTCTTCGCCTCTAAAGGATTCTATTCAAGTATTTTATTCGATGTTCTTCGCTTTTAAAGGACTCTATCTTATAATTCTGTTCAACGTTGATTCTCTGGTTCTCGAGGATAGTTGATTGTCGGTACTCACCAAAAATTTCATGTCTTACAGGCACTCCGATATCTGGGCGAAGTCCAGACTTTACTGGATACTTCCCCCCAAGATGCCACCGACTTTATAGTCCGCTTTCCCCCGACCATGGATCGATCGCAAACCCCCCTGTTCGCGCTACGTTCGCGGAAAAGTGAAACACACGCGTGTGGCGCGCGAGCGAGCGACCGGCCGCTTGTTCGACGCGCGCGACGTTATAACATTTTTTCAAATCTCAACCGGCCGCAACTTTGCTTCCATAACCCGTTGCACTGGCGTAGCTACGACCACGGATTCTCTTCCAGGGTGAAAGGAAACGCTCACTGCGCGGAAGACGTACGAGTGTTTATCAAGTTCCCCTCCTGCCTCGATTCGCGCCTCTATCTCTAAATCGATCGATTACATCGAAACGATACCGAGTATAGCGTAGATTGCAACTGTACTTGCATCTTACACAGACTATAACAGAGAACCAACAGGAAAATATGTGAAATCAGTGATGTAAATATGGTGGAGATTATAGAGACGATCGACGACGCATTAGGGAGGAATACGATAACTAACTGACATATTTGCTGAATTTTATCGTACAAAGAGAATGTTCACGGTAGACTGACCAGAATCCTAAACGCAGTTTGCCTAACGGTTCTGTTAGATTTCCTTGGTTTTCCTTGGTTTTCATCACCGATTGACTTCCATTAAGACGAACCCGCAGCAAATGATTCAGCTTCTCTTTTTACGAAAATTTTCAACGATTGTCAAGTGCTTACTTGTCGTTAGTTTTGACCCAAATGATGGTACCTGAGAATTTCGCAGTTAAATCTAGAAATTAGATATTTGTGGGTTTCACGATTGACATCGCGCAATTATCAAAATTGGAGCTTTAGGATGTAAATCATGTTTTGGAAGATATACAACGCCACTTATTGTTGACAACCTTTCCTGTAATAATCGTGTTAACCACGCGATTCTAAAAGTTCGCCTATTTTGAAAGATCTTGTTATTTTACGCCAGTGGACTGGCGAATTCATATTTAGTCCAATGCTCCTCTCTTTCTCCTTCTCTCTGTCATACTTCAAAGTTTCTCGCCAAGGCGATTGCCCCCTCGGTTTCCGGTCCCCGTAAGAGGACGCGCGACATTTCCATCACCTGTAGATCCTCTGGTCTGTGGCGAAATGCTCTTTCGTCGAACGAAGACAGCATGAGGAAGGAAGAAGGCTCGCGGTGGGAGAATTAACAAAAAAAATGAAAAGCGATGGTGGAGGGAGCACCGAACATACGGAACGTATGACGGGTGGGATCCATAGATATACCTACGGTTCGTGTCGGTAGCGGATAAAGCTACGTCCGACTCGAGAGATCGATCGTGTAGATCCTGAGCTCGCTGCAAGGCGATCGCGTCGATAAACGATAATCGCGTTACGCTTGGAGAGAGTAAGACGAGAGAGTCTTACCGAATTCTATTCGTTTCCGTAACGTATACTACCGAACATTTCGTATGTTATAATATTATACGTTCTCGCCCGTAATTCGTTGATCATTTGGTAAACGTAAATTGAAAATGTATACGCTATACGGTTACGAAATGGAGGAAGCTAAACTACACATTTTGTATTTGCTGTATGCTAGGCTGTTAATCCAAAAACTGGAAAGGTAATGATTGGAATAGTTAGATGGAAAACTATACGCGCCGTTGCTTTTTAATCGCCAGTTTACATAGTAATTATGCGGTCTTAAAAGTAAAATAGCATGAGGGAGAAGTAATAAATACCAAGGAATAATAAATACGGTGATATCATTGATAGATTAGATGAAACATTTGCTGATTTTTGATGCGTGAAAGTATCGTGAGTTTCTAAATTACCATCATCAATTAAAGATATATGAATTATACATCGTTATTGACGTCTATGAATATTTTACTACAACCGGAAGTTAAATTACTGGATTTAAGAGAAGAGTTAAACACGATCTTATATTACTTGATCATTAGGTAATTTCTTCATGATAATCATTACTTTTCGCGATGTAGCAGTTTAAACTTTCATTTAACAGATAAAAATGTGAATTTAGAAAAGAATGATTTTTAATCCTTTGTAGTTGAAATTTTACGAGTACTTCCCCAAAAAGAATCTACTCTTGGGGAACAGAACAGTTCGAGAAATATGCATATCGATTGAAACATTAACGAGTTTCCCGTGAGAAACTCACGTAATTGCAGTCATGCGTTTAATTATTCGCGAGAAATTAATCTAATGGAAGAGAAACATGCGAAGACCGATAAGAAAACAAGGTTTCCAGAGTGTATAGTATTAAAAGCATATTTATTTACATTAAACAGAAAATTAACTTTTAAATGAGAATTATTCCTAAAAATAAGAATCCTGAACATCTTTGCTTTTGGAGAATCAACGATGCTGGAAATCAGTCAAAATATACATTTTACATTACACGAAACAACTAGAAGATCGTTACTATGAACAGTTTTACTGAATTAAATAGCATTAAAATATGTACATTTTTCTTTGCATGGTATACACTTACTTGAATCCTTCAAGTAGTCCTAGTAAAATTTGATTTATAAATTAAATATTTCTCATTTATATATTAAATATTCCTCAAAAAGTGATTCGATGAATGTGGATTAACCAAGCAAAACGAAAGCGAGGAGTATTGTAATAAGGATAATCTTTGTACAGGGTAAAACGTTACCTTAAAAAATAGAAAAATCAAAGTAACACGAAAAACGATCCTCTACTTGTTTTAAACAATATATAATAATACATACGATCCTTGTCATCCCTAATTTATCACTCATCACAAATTCAATGCACCCGATCCACAATTCGATCTTCTACTGTCTCGATCGAATATTTCTCTTCTTACGTCCATCATTAGCTTCTATATTCTTCTCATCTTCCCTCGAATCTCCTCGGTCCTTCCATCCATGAGAACTACCTTGGTCCCAATCAAGATTCACTGGTACTGGCACTTGAACCCAATAAGGGAATGGTTTCTCTACTGGTACTGGTACCGGCTTTGTCACATACACTTCGTACGGTCTGTCCACCGGTACTTTGATCGCTACTGGATAAGGTTTTTTTACCTCCACTTTAATTGGTCTCTCCACAGTATACGGTTTTGGCACTGGTACCTTTATCGGTATCGGTACCGGTCTTTCCACAGGTACAGGGAAAGGTGCATCGACTGGTACCTTAACCTCAACAGGGTACGGTTTGGCCACAGGCACTGGATACGGTTTAGCGACCTCCACAGGGTACGGTTTCGGTATTGGGACTGAATAAGGTCGATTTACGACGACCTTGACTGGTACTGGTACCTTCTTCTCCACTTCATAGGGCTGTGGTACCTTAACCGGTACTTTGACCTCGTAGGGCACTGTCTTATCGACGGTGTACGGCTGTGGTACCGGCACCTTTACCTCCACCGGTATCTTTTTCTCGACGGTGTACGGCTGGGGAACTGGAATTTCCACTTTGTACGGTACCGGCCGATCCACCTTCACTCCGTATGGTACCTTTTTCTCCACTGTGTACGGCTCTGGTACCTCAACAGGTACATTTACGAACACTTTGACTGGGTATGGTACCTTTTTCTCAACTGTGTAAGGGTGTGGTACCGGCACCTTCACCTCGTAGGGTATATGTTTATACACAGGATATGGTACTTTCTTCTCTACAGTCACAGGTACTGGAATCTTCTTCTCAACTGTCAACACTTTTGGCCTTTCCCAATCTGAAACCTGTTGCAAAGACAAATCGCTCCTTGGAAATCTTTTCCAACCTTCGTTTCTGATTCTACTTGGCCATTCTTTAAACGACCTTGATCTGAATTTTCTGGTGTACCCCCAGTCCTCCGTGTCGTCCTCTGGTTCTCCTTCGTCTTCTAAAGACGAGGAATGACTCTTGTAAGTGAAGTCCTCGCGATAAGGAACTTTTCGAGTGTTGGAGTAAGATTCCCGAATTTTCTTTGATTCAGTAGTGACATTTCCGCCTTCCAACGCTTTTTCCACTGCTCTTTCGGCTGCCCTTTCCGCAGCCTTTTCTACCGCGAGCTCCGCTGCCCTTTCAAGGTCCTCTTTTCGGGTGGCGGAACAAGTTAGGATGATAGAGAAGCATAATAACGCGATGATGCTTCGTTGCTGTGTGGAAATTCCATAAATATTAGTTGAAAGCGTTGAATTTTTATGGAATAGGAGAAAGAGTAAAACGTTTTTAAAACATTTTTAAAACGTATTTGTGGAAAATGTTATCGAATCAAGATGTATCATTGTTTTATACAAGATGAGTAGGAGATTCGATGGATACGTATGAAAAAAGTATCAAAATAATTGGAATTTAGTATATTCTAGTACTACTTGCAATTGAAATGTCGATTAAAATTTCAAAAGAAAAGTAAAATGATATAGTTCACCTTTGATCCGTTAAGATATTCGCGAAAGGAGGAAAAGGAAGAATCTACTTAATGAAACTCAAAGGTTGAAGATACGAAATACCAACCAGTCGTTCCATGATTTTTCCTAGCCGCGGCGATAGATCAAGGTGCACTGAATCCAAACGAATGCTGCTCCAGTATTATTTATACACGGTGGACAACTTTCGCCTGTTCGACCAGCTAAATCTTTATAGACTTCGCGATATCCAGCTTGTGACAATTATCCACTGTTAAACGGTCATTGTTTTTCATGGGAATGGTCTAGCGGAAACGTACAGGCATTTATTATTCGACTCGTAAAACTGTTTTATTTCCCGAGAAGTAATTTTAGAACATTTTTGTCGGATATTATTTTCACGGAAGCATTTACGATCGAAGGGAAGGATTTTCTAGAATCAATCGCTTGAATACCTTTTTAATTACTCACAGATACTTAAATTGTAATCGAATTGGCGTGAAATTTCTATCTTTTAATTTTTAATTGCGTAATTAAGCGTGAAAATTTGTAATGTCAAATAGAATTCGAACTAGCACTAGAAAATACTAATATTTTCAGATCGTAACATATAAATCCGCTGCATCAATTTTCTAAAATTTTTCCAATAAATATTTTCATCTTTGTTAATGTATCATTGCATATCGTGTTAAAGATGAGAATTTTCTTTTGCATATATGATATGATTTTTCAATATATACGCGTGTATAAAACGTATATTTCTTTAAAATTCATTGAAGCAGCTATAAATCGTTAAAAATTGGACATTTGATCGGTTTCAAAAATACCAGGAATCTTCCAATCATTCGATATATTTCTTTTTGTAACGTATCAGAAATAGTTATTTCCCATGTCACTAAATTATTCAGTGGCGTTATTTAAAACTATTTAAACTTTCCGACGCCTGATCCAATCGTATCCTAAATTTAAAAAATTTTAAAGTGGGAAGAAAATAACAAATTTATACAACTTCAAAAACCATGAAAATTTATTTATAATGCACCAACGCAAAGGTTCTAGTTCATTAATCTGATGAAAAGCTCGCCAGGAAGGCAACGCTATTTGCGTTTGTCGGATGAAAGCGAACGACCACTTTCTATAAGCAATCGTAAAACTGCGCGAACCCTGAACCACTACGAAGCCATGTTTTTCTATTCTCTGAAGCGAACGTTCCAGAATTTCTATCACGGAACTCTAGTATCTATCTAGTAGTATCTTGCAATTATAGTAATCTATCATTTGTTACTAGTCGTCCCTTTCGCAATATTCCATTTGTACGCTCAGTCAGCCTCCTCGCATCCTTAGGTTTCTTTCTTACCGTAGATCTTCATCGATCACACGAGCGATTGAGTATCTCGTGTCTGGAACAAGTGAAACGAAAACCGGTATAAAAGTTCTTCGTGGTAGTCTTGCCATTTTAAATCGCGCCGCTTTCTTCCTCTGACTCGACAATCAGATTAAATATATTCTCTGGTTCGCAACTTTGCGTGTCTTACATTGAAAAATTTTCCAATCAAACAGATTCATAGCTAAACAGGAAACGTAGAAATTTTCGACGAAAGTCACGAAACTTAATTCTGCTGTTCCTGAATTGAATTACTGAAATTGAGCTGAGCGTACTATGATTACAATTATCGTGTTACGGTGCGTATAGCGATATTAGATTTTGCTAAATAAAAATCACATAATTTGGAAGCTTCTTTCTGGGAATGAAATTTGAGGAACATTTTGCGAATAAATAGAAGAGATTACGATTATTTTTTGGTCGACGATTACGTTTATTTTAATCATATTAGAATTGTGTAATTTTCTGTCGATTATTATTGACGTTATTATTATTTACGAGGAAAGTCTCGATCATGGTCGGAAGTTATGTCGTGGAAGTTCCATACGAATCAACAAGGAACATCAATGCAGTTAATCGGAACGAAGGCAAACGTGACCGGAAGGAAATCGATATCTTGGATTTCATTGCATTTATGTAAAAAATAGATCGTATCTTTTATCTAAATTATTCCAATGTTGTTTTCGGCCCTTATACATGTTTGCAAATTTATATTCGAACGTTATCTTATTGGAAACTTATAGAAATAAATTAACTAACAATCGTAATATCGATATTTCTGTTACATAAATAGAAATTATTTAAAGGGCGATAATTACTAATGGCATCAATGCGCATGTACTACGGTAGAAATTATTCTGTCGATACGCCAATGCAGAACCAGAAAATGCATTCCAGAGAATGTAGGTTGCAGTTCAAGTTTAATAATCGATGACATAGAAATTTTGAAATTCGCTACCTTTGAATTCTTCTTAATAAAACCAATTTTCCTGAAATTCCTTTGAAATTGCTAATAGTATGGTTAGACTGCGAGTATTTGTACAATTTCATATCCTTGTGGCTACAAATAGAAGATAGAGAACCTAAACAGAAATTAATTTCCCTCTGACCCTCCTTCTCTCACTGTAGGAGCCGATACTTTAGATATTTTATATATTTTTACATATAATATACGTTTACATTTCCTACAAATGAGTAAAAGTCCACAATCTTACTCCTAAATAACTCTAATAACTCTAAACAGCGAAACAGCGATTCCACTTACGGTATTGGTATACACAAAAATAAACGGAGAGAGCCATTCAACTATTACCATTGACTCCAAATTTCGCACTAGGAAACGTCCTAACAAAACAAAATTACTCTAACGTTCGCCATGCTATTCACATTCGTCGCTCTCAATCGTGATATTTAACCTCGTCCACGGCCTTTTCCTCTTCTACTGGTACAGGAACGGGTACTTTAACAGCATGGGGAACAGGCTTCTCAACAGAGTAAGGCACAGGTTTCGTCACGTAGACAGGTATAGGTCTATGAATTGGTACCTTCACCAGCACAGGCACCGGTTTTTCTACGGTATAAGGTACCTCCTTTTCCACAGGATATGGTGCTGGTACCGGAATCTTCACTTTGACAGGAATAGGTTTATCAACAGTTACAGGTACAGGTCTTGGTACCTTAACTGTCACAGGTACAGGTACTGGTTTATCAACGGGATAAGGGACAGGTTTGGAAACTAGCACAGGATATGGTTTAGATACCGGTATCGGTATCGGTTGTTCCACCTCGATTTTTATAGGATAATGCACCACTTTTTCGACAGGATACGGTTGAGGCACGTGTACCGGTACTTTTATTGCTACTGGAATTTTTCGTTCGATAGGGATTGGTTCGGGTATTGGTACCTTAACTTCATAATGAACTTTCTTCTCCACAGGAAAGGGGTCAGGTATATAAACCTTGAAAGGTACTGGACGATTGACCGGTACTTGAACCGGATAAGGTACTTCTTTGATCACTGGTACCGGTTTAGGTATCTTCAGTGGAACTTTGACTAAAACTTCTACCGGGTATGGTATTTTCTTTACGACTGGGTAAGGTTGTGGTACAGGTACTTTGACAGGGTACGGTATGTTCTTGACGATGGGATATCGTATCGTTTTTTCGACTGGATAGGGCATTGCGATTTTCTTTATCACGGTTACCACCTTGTGCACGTCTTCGTGCACGTGGCGGCCTAGAACTTGACCCTCTCGGGGTACTCCGGTTGGTATATCGTTGGATTCTGGGATGTAGAGCTTTCCGTTTTCGAGATCGTTGCTGTTGACTGCCATTTCTTGGAGATTTTCCTCTTCTGCTTGCTGGTCTTCCAAGGGCTCATTGTAGGAGTCGTCTGTAACGATCTCGTTTAATTAATATTTATGTACCGTTGGTGTAAATATAAATAACATAATAATCGCTATATTATATAAAAAAATGTGTTGTGCAAAAATACTAGATGAGGAAAAGAGAAATTTGCAGTCTCGCGGCTATAGGTTTTTATTTTAATGAAAATGGACTTCTTACGAAGCGCTTCCTATAAGAAGATATTACAACTGATAAATTTACGTACACGTTTCTTCTACCGACTTTGTAGATCTTGGTTCCCGATCTGTCTTCTCCAAAGCACCGCTCGTTTTCTCTTCAACAACAGAAAAGTTTCGTTCTTGTTTAAAGTACTCCCGTGGCTGTGTACTCATAGTTTGGTAACATTTGTCAGAAGTCAAAACTTGTTTCCGATTAATACGATGACCAGACGATGTTGCCACGGCGAATATCAACAAAATTGCCGTATTTCTCTACAAGTGGAACAAATGAATTTTTTTACAAAAATTACAACATCCTCGAAATTCACTTTTCAACATAATCACACGATATTCAGACACTTGGACGCAAATTTAGACATTCTTCTCTTTCCTCTCTTGTTTCAGAACGTACCATGTAATCCATCGTATAGACTAAGATCCTGGTGTCCGTAAGATTGAAAATTCTAACTAGAAAATTACAAATTAGACGATTACTAGGTAAATTACGTTGCTCTACTAGATTTTGAAGAATTTACGATGCACGTTCCAAACTAGACAGAAGTAAATCAGTTCTGTCGATTTACTATCTTTTATATAGTCGTTCCTCCATCCAGAGCCTGTGCAGAAGTTGATGGATTCACCAAGAGGGGACGCGTCTTCGCTTTCGCGTCTTTTGTCGAGAGTGAAACTCATACAGATAACATCCCGGTCAGGAGCTATCGATTCGAAGAACCTAACTCTTGTTCAATTAGAACGAATAGAATCAAGCATCTAGAAATGGAGCGACACTGAATGTTGGTGAACGAGTTTCAGTCAAGTTCAGTCGGTGTTTTCACGCCTTTTGCGACAACGCTTTTTCCCTGTTGCGACGACCTTGAAATGCATTCCATCGAGAATGCTGGCCGCAACCGATCTTGATGCGAGTCACGCACGGAACGAAAGCGAAAGATCGCCTGACTCTCGGAGTCTTCGGGTGATATGCTTGGGATTTCTAGTTGAAACCGGTGCTTAATAAATTTAGCATATTTTTCCTAGATTCTTCCTTTCTAGCAGAAGATATCGAGTTAAAGATAATAAAGGGTGGAAAATTGGAACTGAAGTCGTAATTTCAAGAAACAATAATTCTAAATAATAGAAATGATAAAATTGCAGACATTACATATACACGACTTTATCTCGAATAATCTGAACAGATTGAAATTTGTTTTACACGCAAAGTGCTAAAATTTTCCAAACATCTTATTATTCTGTAACGTTGATAGGAGACACTGACTGCTAACAAATGTTAGATCCAGCGTATATAAGCAGAGAAATTAAGCGAATCAAGTTCTAACGTTTATGGCCTTCCGGATACCAACCGGAAAGATGTAAGCGACAAACCGTGTAAGACATTCACGGTCATGGACTATGTCGATTGAAACTGTACCGCGGTTGTGGCCATAATCGAGTAAATAGTGGACAGTCCTTCGCAAAGGTATACGTAATCGAAGAAGGGGAACATTGGCCGCGGAGAAAATATGGAATCGCGTTAACTGGGACCGTTTTACGGGGATTTCACGGCGGACACGCGATGATCACGGGGCCTTGAACAAATTCTGATCCTTTTCGGTAGCGTTTCTGTCATGCTCGATGCACCATGCAAATTTTTTCCATGCACGTTGTTACTGACAACTGGTATCGCTCAGCAGTGAGTATAGTTTTCTTCTTTCGCGAGGACACGAAACACGTTTTAGAGAATTTTTAGAGACATATATGGGAATTATGGAGGAACTGTGTTTTAAAATATTTCGAGAAATCTGCCAATCGTTTCGAACGCGTTTGTTTTGTAATTGTTTATTTTTATATTACTTTTTAGTGTCCAGGAAATTTTTATTCGTATTTTTGCATCGTTACGTCACTTCTTTGCGTACACGCATAAGATATTCGTGAAAAAGACCAAAATATTCGAATACTCTCGTGAGCGATTACAAGTTAAAATTGTGAGAAAAAGAGTCATTAAGAAATCGTTCGAAATTAAGAAATAAAAATTTCACTTTCAGATATTTGAATTTGAAAGCGCACACTACTAGAACTACGTTCTGGAGTCAATATGCAAATAACTTTCTTTTTATACTTAATGATGTGGTCATTACGATCAAAATTATTAAGCGTGAGAAAACTCCATTCATGCAGCGCATTTGCGAATTTGGGTACCCTGTAATTGATTAATTATTGAAATCATTGCGATGTCTGTAATTAAATTAAAGTCCCTCTGACGATATGTAAAATCGGCCTTATTGTATTAATTACGATTATTTAATAGATAAGCCATTGAATAACGAGGTGGAGTCACGCGACCGATTACAAACGACCTCTTGATGGAGAAAAACCATCTTGATTAATTAAAAGAATCCAGCTTCGTTACATAGTGCGCGTCATTAGCATAATTGGCCGTCTTCGCTTTCGATGCGTGCACGGTGTATACTAACGAACTATTATTTATAGCAATTGTATGCCACGCTAGAAACGATTTATCGGATGTTTCACTCTTTTAAAGTTCTATTACGATCAGCGATTTAGAAAGATTTCAATTTAAGTTTCCGGTCACAGCACCATTTATCTCGAATTGAAATCTAGTCATTATACGATTTATCGAATATTCGGTCCTGTCGCTGGTAGTCTCATTTCGAATGAACTGCTGTAACTGCAGTCGATATCGTTTCCCACAGTTGCTTAATTTTAATTTTCTTATATAACGATTCAATCGTCTCTGCGAACTTAAAACACGATACTATTTTCATTTGGCGTTTCAGTTTCGAATTTAACTTTTTTCTTTAACTACTCAGATTCCCAACACGCAAAAGTGAATATACCGATCATTGTAAAATTCGTACGGCTTCTTTACCGACGCTCGCTACGAGTAAAAGTTGAAGAAACTGCCGAGCCACGCGCAAATAGCGTTGCAGGAATGAAAATTCAGTTCGTTATTAGAAATCACTAATTAGAAATATCAGGAAAAGTTAACGTATAAATTTATATCGATATATACTTATGATAATGAAATAAAGGAAGGAATAAAATAAAAAAGTTGCGTACATACCAGCTGTCCAAATTTCACTAATTAAAAAAAGAAATGAAAGAAAACACCACAGGAACCAAGGTACAAAGACCTAGATGCAAGTAGAAACGCTCCTCGCCCAGTCAAAAGTCGCGAAGGGGAATTAGGACCGTTCCGGTCGGACACGAAGCGGCGAGTTTCTCTCCCATGACTATCTTTCGTACGAAGGGGAGGTCTCTCTCACTTTCAGCCTCGGTGGAAGTCGCGTGCGGTTCGATTGCATAAGAGTTGCCGGCTTGCTCGACGGACGAGCACGAAGCGTGTGATTCGTGAGTCAAGTGACTGTGCTTGGGCACGGTCGAAGTGGGTCGAAGCGCAAAAGTCAAACTCATTGTATATCATGAATATCATGAAAAAATTGAACAAAGAAATTCGACTTTCGTTTACCGTGACCTTGCAAGGAGAAAATATTTCTTTATTTACATTCTCGATACGTTCTTTTACGTTTTTTTTTTTTCTTGTTCATTTCCACTTTCGGTTTGTCGTTTAAATTTTCTCTCCTGCTTTTTTATTTTTCTGCTTACCACTGAATTGCAAACGTCAACGTGGGAGAATTAAATAAGTCGTGGGCGTAATCCGTCGGCATACTCGGCTACTTCAAGCTCTAGCCAACGACGCGACGTCAATTAACGATTCCAACGAACAGAGAGCCACGTGCGCGAATCTCTTTAATTAAAATAATGCTGCTGCTTTTTCGAGGAGTTCGCACAAGGCACGCGTACATTGAAATCGTATGTAGCCGAAGAATCCATCGGAGTTGCTTAACGAACGCGCAACGAAGATAATTGAAGGTTGCTGAAGAATCGTTGCTAAAGTTTCCGGTACTTCCATCGAACTTGTACGCCTTGTCGATAATCGCTTTCCCTTTGGCGGCTTTGTTCGAGACTGGCATACGCTCAGAAATTGTTAAACTCGCTCGAACATTCAGAGCCACTGGGAATTGCTAATAAAAAGAGGGAAAAATAATACGTTCGATATAAGACGAAAGAAAAGCGAAAATCGATAAGATCGCGTTTCCACGAATCTTTTCCTGAGTATTCCGGTAATTCCGTGGAAAGTGTATGTGGGTCAAAGAACAACGAGCTGTATATCGGTGCAAATTACGAGGACACGTTGACGGTAAGGGGCGATCAAGAGCATCGATTTGGCTGGCCCGTGTTGGCAGCGAGAGAAGTGGGTCGTGGCTCTGCCATCCGGTTTAGCGTGTCGTCGATAGAGCACGCGAATCTTCCGTGCACCTGCACGCATGGTCGCTCGGACTATTGGAAGAAAGTTTCAAGTAGAAAGTGAAACTCGCGAATTCGCGAACTCTGTCCCTTCGATCGAAGCACGTGGAAAGCGAGCATCCGATCGTGACACGGATTCTCCCACAACCTTGTAATAATATCGACGATTCGAGGACTGTCGATCGACAGAGAACGTGAAATTGTTTCTGAGATCGTCGATGATAAATATCGTTGTAGAATAGTTAATGAATAGGAACGGCGAGGGACGTCGGTGAGTCGAGCACGCGGAAAACGAAAGTGGAAATTGTTAAACTAGTCGTGACATCGCGTCGGTCGAAGGAATCCGAGGGAAGGTCGTATCGAGCGTGAAACAACACACCGTTCATTATTCTTTAGGTTGTTAATATTTATAATTCGTACAAAAATACATGTATTCTGCTATTTCGGTAAAAAAAAAAAGAGAAGGTGAGATAAGCGAGCTGTTGGTCGAAGATTGCTAAAGACGGGCTCCAACTACGAATCTCTCGATTTCTTCGTATCCATGACTCGCGTCGCCATGTTTGCGGGGTTTGTTACGATCGACCTCGGAGGAACTGGTCTCTGGAGCAGCGCGATGTGTTCGTTAGACTCGCGGCTCACCCCTGTCGCGATCCAGGTACAAGAAGAAATTCGTGAATAGACGCGTGCCATCGAGTACCGTTCCCTTCCGACTCTCGTCAATTTCGTTTCTTCTTTTCTCTCCTCTGTTTTCCTAAAGCTGCTCGTCGATTGCTCGATGTCGCCGGTACGTGATTACCATCCGAAAGATCGCTCGAATGTTAATCAAACCGGAACAAACGCGACTGGAACGAAGTTAATGATAACCGTGGCCACCCGCCCACTCGCTGCTGTAACCAACGTCATGTACCGGAACTGCTACTGGTACTTTAACTGGGTACGGAACAGGTTTCTCGACTGGGTAGGGCACCGGTTTTTCGATGTGAACTGGATACGGTCTGTCTACTGGAACCTTAACTTCCACCGGCACCGGCCTTTCCACGGGGTAAGGTACTGGCTTCTCGACCGGATACGGTTGTGGTACCGGTACCTTTACCGGGACAGCGACTGGCTTCTCCACCGGAACTGGATACGGTCTGTCGACTGGCACTTTGACTGCGACTGGCACTGGTTTTTCCACTGGATAGGGTACTGGCCTGTCGACGTGCACGGGGTAGGGTTTGAGTACTGGCACGTGGATCGGACGATCAACAGGAACCTTCACCGGAACCAATTTTTCTACTGGATAGGGGGCTGGTACATGGACCGGAACTTTGACCGGCACTGGGACAGGTTTCTCGACTGGGTACGGTTGTGGCACTGGTACCTTTACCGGATATGGTACGTGTTTCTCCACGGGGTAAGGCTGTGGAACCAAAACTTTGACGGGGTATGGGCGATCGACGGGTACGTGAACCGGATATGGAACCTTCTTCTCCACGGGGTACGGTTGGGGTACGTGTACTGGAACCTTGACGAGGACCTTGACTGGATAAGGCTTTTCCACCGGGTACGGTTGCGGTACTGGAACCTTCACAGGGACTGGGTAGGGTTTCTCCACGGGGTAAGGCACGTGTTTCTCCACGGGATATGGAACAGCTACGTTCTTAACAACGGTCACGGTCTTGACGTGTTCGTGTCCACCATCGTATCCACCATAGCCACCATAGCCACCATAGCCACCGCCATAGCCGCTGCCGCTTAATTCCAGACCACCGTGTCCACCAGATCCGATGTCATAACCACCGTCGTAGCTGTAACCGTAACCGAGACCCAACAGGCCGCGTTTCTCTTGTTTTTTCGTGGAATTGTCTTCCAACGAAGCTTCTGCTTTCTCAGACGTCTTTTCCTCGGCCCACGTGGACGAAACCAACAGGGCGATCGCTGTTGTGTAAACCTAGAAAACCACATCGGAACGTTAGTATTTGGTCGAAGACCGGATCACATAGTCGACTAGACTAGCTATGAAAACGAAAGCGATTCGAGAGACCGGTTGTAAACGGATCGTACGGACGATTTCGAGTTTCTAGACCAAAAGACACCGGCTGAGTCGCGATTACTGGGATTTTCGGGGAATCCCCAGAAGCTGGATCGGATTTTATCGCAACGGGATCACTGTGCGCGAATCTACGAATCGACGTTACGATTCTTGGAAGTACAAATAGGTTACGATCGATTTGTTGGAAAGCAACGTCCCGATACGGAAACTACAGAACCAGCTCGAAATAGAAATCATTCACTGCGCGACGTGAACGCGTAATCGTATCTTTCTGGTCACTACTCGACCCCGTTGTTCCGGTCGCCGGTTTCTCGGACAGGGGCCGATAGTCGTTCCCCTTCGTCGTGTCACTCACGTACCAGGATTCTCATTTTTGCTCTCGAGATATTCCAGGTGCGTCCAGAAGTGAACTGGATGCTGATTGCCGTTGGTTCGTCGCCTTATATACGCGGCATACTTTCGCCTTCGCCACCCGGGCCCGACACACCGTACCCCCCTCGTTACACCTCTTTGTTCGCGTAGAACGACCACGATCGGCTACCACTCCCCTTTGGGAGACACACGACTCACCTCCCCACGCCACTCCGAAACGTCCCTCTCCTTAGGCAACAGTTTCGTTTTCTTCGTCGTCCGAGGCATCCCCACTGTTGACCACCGTGGATTCCACTGTTATGCGGATACCCGACATATCGGTACCCCGACATGCGTATAGGTCGTTTCCAGTGTTAAACACCTGACGTAGCTGTGACGTTTATTTTTAGATTTTTTTCGAAGATGGAGTCTCGCGGAATTCCCGGTGAGTTTGAATTGTTGGGTGAATAGGTTGGGACAGGCTGCTGTTTAAGCGCTTTAAGACCGATCTATCATATGTAAATTACGTGACAGCTGAATTTCTCCGATATCATAATTACTTTATTCTTGGTGAGTTTGAACAGAAGTAGATCGGTGGATTTCTAATATCAATCCTGACGTCGTGCTACTTTAGAACGAAAAGCTAAAATTAGCTTAAAATTATTTTTCTACTTTCATTTTTAATACGATTCTCGATAACCGGAATACATATTTTGATTAACAGAATTGATCCTTTACCTACAATTCTGTGTTCTAATTTTCAAAGGTAGTAATATCTTGATTATTTTATTCATATTGTTTCTATTCTGTCTCCATTGGATCATCGTGGTATCCTCGATCAATCGAAATTCTTGCTCTAAATTCTTCCTCCGCTCAACCTTCTCTCCTAACAATATTTTAGTCGCAATAATATTTTGCACAAAGAAAGAAAATTAGTTCCCTATTTATACGTTTCGCCTTGCCTATGAAATCCTAATTGCTTCTTCAGCGACGTTTATATTCGAAAGAGAAACATAAGAGGAAAATTTTGAACGTAATACTCGTGCATCTGACGTAACGTGTCAAATGTCCGTATACAAAAATCTCTCTGTCACGTTGCATCCGCACTCGTTCCTTTCTCCGTAGTTTCGCCCCAACTTCCGACTGCGCGTAATTCGCATACCAACCTGTTGACGCGTCGAAAATATCTCTCTTTAATAATCGCATCTCTTATGTATTTCCTCTCTTATTCTAAACCTCAACCTCATTTGTAATCTCCATAGAACGCAATGAATCGACGAAGTATCGAACACAAAGGGTTCTTTCTATTTCGATCGACGTTTCAATACTATTTCCTAAGTCGCTACATAGAACTCGGTACTATTGCGGTACATGAAATGTACCAATTCGACGAATATTGTCCTCTTTTCTCCAACCGGACATGATCGTCGCCGATAAACGATAATCGAATCGGTGCAACACGTTCCAACTCCTCTTCCCTTTCTCCCTGTTTTACCGTTCCGTTTTCGTCCTTCCTCTCTCGACGGCAACCTCGACGGTTACGTGTGCACCAAGCCGTAGGTGCTCACCCGTAAGGATTTATCCGCCGCCAATCTCGTGGGTGCAACCATTGCTCCCTTTCATGAGACACGCGGTCCTACGTCACGATTTCCCTCTCTTTTCCTAGTTTGTCCCCGGTTCCGTTTTCTGCCGCTACCGATTAAAATTCTGAAACCGCTTCTAGCATATTTTCTATAGAGGAAGAAGAAAGTAAGAAATAACGTGATTCATTTTGTACTTTTATTCTCGTAATTAACGATGTTTCATTTTTGTTTCCTCCTTTAATTCATATGCCCCGAACAGTTTTATAGGTAGAAAAGTTCCGATAATAGAAGTTCGCTAGCTCTATTCCCATCAGCTGCTCTTATTAATTGCGATAATAGGAGCCGACGCGCGACGTTCGGATAGCTGAAATTCACCGACAATTTCCACGCAAACGTTCAGTTGCGTATCGAACGTATACGTCTTGAGAAAATAGAAGTTTTACGTAGGATTTCTTAATTAAAAGCTGTATACCTTGATACACTGTAAGGTACTTGATACGACATTTCATGAGATAATTAACTCTCCATAGTATTCGCAATTTTATATACATACGATTGATCGATAGGAATACATTTCTACGTAAGATCGGACGAGAAGACAAGAAATCGAATCCTTGAAACGTTTTAATCCCTAAATTTAATATAAACGTGTTATACCTTATAAAACGTCTCGCGTTCCCATTACAATTTGCAAGTTCTCTTCTCACCAAATGTTTTGTAACGTACACACACACACACACACACACACACACACACACAACGTCTACTTGCACGATGGTCGTTAGGAATGTATAATGTACAATCGATGTTTATGCTGACCACTGGCGAGATCGTAGGATCGTTACGTAACGACTGTGCACGGCGAGATGCTCGCGATTACCGTGCGCACGATTTACATTCGATCGAAGGGAAATTGATAGTCGAAATGTGGGCAGTATATGAAACGATCGAGAATTAGCTTTATTTATGAAGGATACGTTTATAATAAATCACGCGCGTTAAATCGAGGTGTTCCATTAATAAGAATATGAGTTAACGCGAGATTTCATTTAGCCGTTCGACCATTAGAAAAATAAAATCTTGAGACGAATCTACGAGGAGTAGGATTTGAAAGTCGAATCCATTTGACGGCTTTCGAATTATTATCTATCGTTAAAAGGAAACATCAGATATCGACGTTCCTGCCGGTTATTAGATGGATTTGAAATATCTGAAAACCTTTGGGTCGATTTGACTAAAACGATGGAAACGAACTGTCGCTTGTAAATCACAAGCCCTACCATTCACAACGAACGCTTCTCCTTGAATTCAATTACCGTCGTTTTCCTCGCCTCGAGATGGAAGCTTCGATCCTTACGGCCTATCGTCGATTTCTATCTTGAACCAAGCACGTGGGCAGGAGCTCGAAGGTTAACGGATAAAAATTCGCCAGAATACGCGTATTCTCGCTGCTGCGTAACCGTCCGACAGACTTTTTTATCCCGTTCAATTTCACCTCTCTTGGTTACGTTCGATGGTATCAATCGTAATAGCCGCCTTGGATTTCTTTTTTTTTTTTTTGCCTCTTTCACTAACGAATCGACGATCAACGATGAAATTTAGGTGAAAGAAACTTTCGGAGAAACCTTGGACTTCGAAGATATGGCCTAACCTTCATAATTCGCTGGAAAATCGATATCTCGCTCGCTATAACATGTAGAATTCAAGATTAGCATCATCCTTTGCCATCGACTGCCTGTTATCCTTGTTACCTGATTATTTAGATTGATACTGCCGCTCGCATGTATAATCACGAGAGACGAGCGAAGGCGGACAGTGATTTAAACCGTTAGAATATGTCGCGTGATTACATCGGTGAGAAATACATTTTCTTATGAAATGTTCTTTGAAAATTTCAACGTTAACTATGTACTTGAATAAAAACAAAAAGCGTACAGGTTTTGAGCAGTTTAACTTGGGACGGGCTCGCTTCCAGCTCATTTCTACAAAAGCTCATTTCTACAAAAGCTTGTTTCTACAAAAAAAAAAGTGAGTAGGTTATCGGTGAGAAAAAGCATCCAACGTGCTCACTGACGAAAGTAAGAATTCGTCGCGCGAAAGTGAAACCAAAAATCTCGGTCATAAAACAGCCACGGCATAATTACGGATCGTTATGAAACTATCGACGCTCCAGTCGAGGATCGGCCTGGCGACATTCCTTACTTTCGCGATCGCGGTCGTAATAATTTCCTGCGACTGGCCACGACGCAGCCTCTTTTCGATGGAAAGTAGACGAACAAGAGCGTAACAACGATCCGCGAAGGATAGTCCCCGCGTTTATTACGTAAAGGTCGTCGTCGATGAAGAGTCTCTGTGAAACGAGTCTCTCTCTTTTTCTCTCTCTCTCTCCCTCTGTCTTCTTTCCATCTTCCTTCTTTTCCACTTTCATCGCGTTACTTCTCCGAGAGAAGATCTATCCGAGAAAGAACAAGCACGACCTTCGAATCGTTGAAAGGAATCCTAAGCGGCGAATCGACCTCGTTGACACTGACCTTGAAGGAGACGTCGCAGTTTCTTCGTAATTCGCAAAAAGTCGCCACGGTTGAGGTCGTTAAACGCTTCGCCAATTAATCGGCTCACGATCACCTCCCGATTCTTACCTAGTTCTAAATATCTGCTTGTTAATTTTCGATTCGTCTCCGCCGTACCGTGGATTTGTTGTTGGCGAGAGTTCCCTGAAAGATTTTTCTCGGTCGATCGCAGTGTCGATACGCTGATGCGCGTTTAAATATGCAGTTTGTCACAAGGAGATTGCACGACGCTCGTTAAGTTCGCTTTCTCCCGTGTTCCGCAGGAACTTTGTAGCAGGGGTCCTTCAGTTTCAACTCTATCGCGCGTTGTGCGAAGCGGCTGGACAGAGGAACGTAGACGATCCCAGGAGACCTCTGCACAGATGCGACTTCTACAGAAGCCCGGAAGCTGGCAGGATCTTGGGGTGAGTATTTTGATGGAATATTAACCATGAGTTTATGAGACAAGAACGTCGAATATAATATTAATATTAATTACGTGTATCGTTTTAAGCGAAACGACGATTTTTTTTTTAAGTAAAACCAAGTAGTATAACGGATAGCGCATGTCGTCGAATAGTACTTGTAAGCACGTTTGGTTCATGGAAGTATCTTAGCGCAAGTGGTACTGCAAAGCACCGCAAGTCCATAAAGGGTTGAACCAAAATTCAATATTGAGACATTCGGCACCAGTTGCGCGAGTATTAGGTAACGAGAAAAACTCAACGATAGCCTGTCGTAAAAGGCGAACTTAACGTCTCCGTTTGCCAGAAATATTCTCAACAAAGCGAACGACTTTCTCAACGACATGATAAATAGATTGAACGTAACCGCTGTCCGTTTCTTCTTGTGCCTGCTCGCGAGTAACGTTAGCGAAACAGTTTTACGCCTGATTCGACGACCGCGCGGAAAAGACAGAAAAAAAGAAAGCAGGTGGGAAAGAAAAAGAGCGAAACGAACCGCAGGAGCGCCGCTTTGGCAGCCAAGGACCGCGTTAAACCGTCATAAAGCGTGAACGCGTAACGTAACTCGGGCTAACAAGATTGACGAAGGAACACAGCACAGAAAATGTTTGAACGATTTCGTGAGGATCGGACTAATCGTGTTAGTTTTAACACTACCTCGCTCGTAAGAAGTCCGTAAGGTCGAAGTATAACGATTAACTAACCGATAGAAAAAATTCCGCTTTACGAAACACAGCATACTTTCCCTTTTCATCTGCCATATGCCCTGGCCATCATCGCTGGATCATTTTACGGAAGGAATGCTCGAGAATGGAGAAGATATATAGCAAGTCGTTTTCACTACATTCGCAATATCGTGCAAAAATTGTCGATCATTTATCATAGAAATGTTCTACTTTTAGAAATGTTGTTGTACATGTTACTTCGTGTCATTAGACTACGATATGCCAAGTTTCTGATTCTTTTCTATATTCATCTTTTTTTTAACAAGTATCGTTATCTTTCGTTTTTAAAATTCATTCTACGATATATCGTTCTATTGTAGAAATGGAAATTTTCTCCTTTATACAAAGTTTTCATCTTTTAACTTTTGCACATACCAGATACGATTCGAAGTAATGCAATATTTTAATTATATTATTATTTCTTTCCAACAAACATGCAACGAGTAGGTGATCCAATACTCGTGACCTAGCATAAAATCAGCGTAGGTGGTGCAAGTCTTTTACGCATTACCTCGTGATGATACAAAGACATCGTCTGCGTTCCTCAACTTCCTCTGTCGTCCAATACAAAATTACATATTTCTCTAACCCGGTAGCAACTCGAAACGCGTTTGAACTTCGTTCCACCTGATAGAACATAGATTTTTGGTATTTTACAGCTGTAAGAACACGGATTTTTCTCTCGACAGAATTTCGAAAAAGGGCACTTTCGAATATTTATACGCCGATTTCATAACGAGCTCGGTTAAAAATTCACGCTTCTCGAGAAAGTAAGAGGAATATTTTTAAAAATTGAAAGCACATAGTTCACCTTTTTGGATATTTCTAACGAAAGATCGCGAAAAGAAGGAATCTCTCGAACGATACGTAAGAATAAAATGAAATCGATAAAAACATGGGACTCTGTGTAAGATTCTGCGATTAATATATTCCGAGATACCACATGCGCAAAGAACGTGTTCCTCGCTTTTAAATAAAACGTGCTAGTCCTAGTCGTATAGTCCGTGCTATATCGACATCCGAAACTAATTTGATTTCCATAATTTTTCATAAATGTCAACGGACTACGAAAACAGGAATTTCAATTTTATCGGTTAAGCCAAACGGCGAACACAGGAATTGGTTTGGGACATCCGAAAAATTTTTTGTCACAAGGGTTCTGATTTTTTAACCTGATTAAAAGTCAAGGCTAACGCCGAGTTTCCTACTTACATATTTGCATGGATACTCGACTGGCCTGTCCTTCTGCGATATCACTTTAAAAATAGTTCAGACGTGTTCTTCGAAATAACTACAGTCTTTCATTCATGACATATATGTTTAATAAACATTACAAAATATTTCCATTCCATGAGATTATTTGACGATAACGAAACACGCGTGTTAAATTGTACAGGAAAAAGATATCTGGTGTTCCTTTTGTAACAAGTCCTCATGACGAATACATATACTCATGATGAATACATATTATATCATTTAGTCGAGGCTAACGTTAATAGCGTTGATAAGCGGATAGAACAGCGTCTTACGCGACTATCGAAAGTACACGCTATACTTTTACAAAACCGTGTCATCGATCGATTACGTGACGAACGATTGCGAAAAACTTATATCAGAGTTAAAAAATCAAGTAGTCCACTGTAACGTTAGTTAGTTCTTCAATTTCTCGTACATTGCAGAAAGATCACGCTTGTACAGAAACGATGCTCGAACTCTTTGTGTCGTAAGCTCTGAACGACGCATTAACCCTGAATAAAATGTCGACTAACTTGAACGACTAGTTTATTTAATTGATTAAAAGACAAACGACGAAATAACATGTAAGAGTTGCGTGAATTCCACATTATCGAGAAACGTTAAGTATTACGTAAACAAGAAAGTTCTATCGTTTCTTTTGTGACAGAGAGGAATGATGCAGACACGTAGAAAAGAACGTATAGAAATATAGAAAAACGTAACAGATATGTTACAAAGACGCCAGTAAATATAGTAAATCGATCATGAAGAGGTTGCAAATAAAACGTCGTTCTATTGCAAGAAAAATTAACAGACACCTAATAAGCTGTAAACTGGAATCATCGAATCTCTCAAGGATTCTATCTTCGAGTTTTTTCTTCTTGAAACTAATCAAGTTTCCTTATGATTTTAAGATGATCGTAAAAAAACATCAGAGAATCTAAATTAGAGAAATAAAAATTTTTTAGCTTCATGAAAAAATGGCAGAAATAATTGGTATCTGGACGATCTGCTAGACCTTGGCTTGATATATGCTCGTTTAAGATGTTCCTCGCGATCCTTTGTCACAGAATCAAATTATTCAACCTGGATTGGAGGAACTTGAGAATTTTTGAAATTTTATTTCAGCAAATCAACTGCTTCCTTCTCCGAAGCCGTCGTCAGTGTAATCAAATAAAACATTTTGATATTTAGTCTGACCTATAGGAACGTTGTTCTTCTCTTTTTATATCGCAAAGTATCTGCATGAAACACGTATAAAATTGAAATAACATGTTCGCACGTTTAAATTATTTGACTCTGTCGCTTCGCTAATAACGAGTGATATCTTCTGCTTCCATTAAACTGATCAATTCCATCTTTTATAAATTTCTCACTTTTATTATACGGATACACGAATGTTCAATTATCTATAAGAAAACGAAATTGAATAAAGAAATAATATAATTTACGATAAAAATTGCACCATGTAATAATTAATAATAAAAAAATATGGAAAGAAGATAATAATAAAATACGCACTTCTTTTTCTAGTTTGTAATCGCTGATCAATTGTTCAAACACTTTCAAACACGGAACATTTATCAAACGGCAACCAATTTCTTGAGCCATCGCGAAGATTATGATGGGTGACGTGCCAAAAAAAGACACATAAACGATCAGAGTCCATTGTCCATAAATCATTCAGGATTTACAAGAAACCCACGCTACATCATTTCCTAAGCGTTTAACGATATAGAAAAAAATTACAAAATCAGCAATTGTGGGAAGATATTATACACAGACAAAGCTCGCTAACTCGAGCCTTAATGGAAGAATCAAAATTTTCGAGTTCTAGAGGTTTCGATTGTATGTGGAATTTTTACTCGAAAAGTATTCGACATGAAGAAACTTTGTACGAAGCTACAATTATTTTCACCTTCTCGGAAAATGTTATCATTTGATATATATGTCGGGTTAACATTAGAATTTTGGGCGCGTATCAATTCTTCATTTGAATTTGCCATCGTTTTGCACAACAGAAATTATATTTACACGTATAAATATGACTTTTACAAAGTTTAACGATTAATAAGTTTAACGAACACTGTTAACAATATTCTTGGGTTCAAACGAATCCACGGTCAACGGGGAAAACTCTTTGTACAATAGATTATATTTTTCCTGAGACATAAAATGACGTTAGCTGTGACGCTCGGTTACTTTCAGACTGACTGCACGATATCAGTAAACTCTCCAAGGAGATCACAATAAAAGATTGACTCGATCTCATTTGTCAATTACATATTGATTAGGGATATCAACAAAATTCCAGGCGCCGTTGCTAGGCAGACCTGCGTAGAGCCGACATTGCTCCTGGCCGAGGCTTGTTTGTTAATACAGCGTCGATATCGGTACTTCTTCTGTCAGGTTAAAACGTTCATTTCGTGACCGTAGCTACGTTCAGCGACCAGTTGTGTCACCTCGAGCCCAAGTATTGTGGTTTTTTCCAAAATTCCAAAAGAAAGGCTCGATGTCCCTACATCTCCGACATATATAAATACATAAGTTAAACATATGCACGTGGTCAAAGTGCGATGAAGTAGAGATACGACTTGTGTCAGCTTATGTTACTTGAGACAATCCTAACGATCGGTTTCTCACATCTTGTGACACGTGGCATAGCTATAGGCACACTTCCAGTTGCAAAGGCAGCGACGAAACAAGTTCCACTTGTCAGAGATCTGGCTATTGTAAATTCCAGTTACAGAGGTAACATAATGCATCTGAATGCGTGACAAATAATTCGAGTTAATGTCAGTTTTATTTCGATTTCCAGAGGTCTTCGCGGCAGGGCAAAAGGAAATGAGCAAAGCTGCGGTCTTGTAGAGATTTTCTGTGGTAATTTATCCTGTCGTCGAGTTTGTTTTATTTTATTATATTATATTTCTTTTATTTTCCAACGCGAGGAATCCTCATCGAAAATCTTTTATTTGCATCTCCGAATTTTCGTTCTGGCGTTATCTGTGTCTGTTACCTCGCACAGATTGAGATTCCTAATAAGAGTAGGAACATAAGGAAACCCCGGATTATTGGCTGAGATTGAAAGGAACGAGCGATACTTTCAAGGTCCGCCGAAGAGACGTAATGGACAATCTTGGAAAGGTCTTCGGATAGAGTTACCCCTTGACGTATATATTGTATAAGCGAGTAGAATATAATGCACGTGGGCGTATATAGAGATGGAACATATCGGAAGAGATCTACTATATCGATCTCGTAGCGATCCGATCGCGTCCCTTGACAATCTCTGGTAGGCTGCGTGATCTGGGTCAACGAGAGAGGAACCTTTGTTCAGCTGCGCAACTTCGGTTGCCAATTTGATATTTGTATCTTGATTCTGAATTTCGCGTTAGCGAATTTAACTCGACACGTGCGACCATCGATTCAACAAAAATTCGCGATTCGATCAGAAAATATTGGACAATTCAGTCACCTGGAAGGAAGGAGAAACGCGGAGAAAATGGGAATCACAGACATTATTTTTAAAAATTTACTTACTGGGAACATTCACGAACAAAGTATTTCAAAATTTGGAAAGAAAATATGTAAAGGGATCGGACATGAAGAAGAAGCAAGGAAAGATAAAATGAAACGTTTGGATTAATCGTATCGTTTTACTTTCTGATCAAATAAACCTGTGGTTTCAAAGGGTTAAACGATGGCACGCGGCGATGCGTAGCTGCTTTCGTTTCTCCCTAAGTAGCGAATGAAGAAATCTCGAGAAACGAGCAATTAAAAGCGATACAGCTGTCGGAACGTGCAGCTCGCCGTAATAAATCGTTTCTATCGCTTGGGAGGATCTGCAACTGATTTTCTGCTGCAGTGAAATTATCTGTTTAGGAGGAGCGTAATGCGCGTTCACCGGCCATTGTAAAAACGTTCGATTGCGCAAGTAGACAGCTAAGATACTTTTCCGTTTCTAACGACGATCGTTTCGTCTAAATTCGTGAATACTCTACCGTTGCATTCGTGAATTATTTTCGGAATTTAATTTCGTTCGTCGCAGCTGGTGAATCACTCAACGAAATTCATTAAATTATTCACGCGACGATTGTTCAATTTGGTGTTAAACGACCCGTACTGGCCAATTTTCCCTCGCTACACACGCTGCCAATATTATAGTCATTTTCTCCGTTTAATTCGTGCAACCGATAATTAATTTTTTTTATCGAAAGAAAAACATCTGATAATAGAACGTTTCGCGAGCGGAAAAACAGTTTTCTTTCGCAAAACGGACGCTGGCGCCGCGTCCGGGCGATCGATAGATCAAAATCAGCCGAGTAACCGTCCAAAGGCCCGACTTCCTGTAATCGAAGGACGATCTCCGGCTCTCGCGTTTGTAGACGCTGTTACGAAACCGATTGCGCCGCGTAAAAACGCGCGTGTGTCGCGTACACGCAGTTACATGAAGAAACTCGGCTTGTTACGCGTTGCACTTCCGTTTTACAAGCCGTGTAACTTTACTCTCGACCGAGAGAGAACCAAAATGAAAGACGCAGGAAGGAAAAGCAGGAGAAGTAAGAAGAAGGAAGCGATATATTTCAGGGAAAAGATTTCTCGATGTATCCGTCACTTCCTGAATGTTATTCTTCACGATTGGCAAATATTTCTCTCCTTTTCAATTTTTATATATTTTTATCTAGTTTAATGTCACATTATCCAGAGAATTAATAGCAACACTGTGGCAAGATGTGCTATGTGAGAAGTATCGGTAGTATAATTAGCATAACAGGTATTAATTTATCGAATAATTTGCTTCTCCCAATAAACATCAACAAATAGTGCATTTTATTGCTTGTCGAAATATGTTTGAGAGGGAGAGCGTATTAATTTATATTTTCCACGGAGTATACTCATAGAAATGTTGTTTCTCATTTTCCTCTATTTTTGAGCATCGCTCGAGTAATCGATTAGGAGTTCAACAGTTTTTCGCAGACTACGACGACCGAATCGTACAGAACGAGCTAATTGGTCTTTGTTATTCATGCAGAATGAATCTTAATGGGACAGATATTTTGAACTTTAAACGATCTCATCGAAATAACCATCTTGCCGTTACGTAGGATGCACTTAATGGGACATTGACGACACAAGTCTTTACAAACACTTAAAAACGATCAACAAATAAAAAATTGTAGTCTACATAAGCGAACGGAAAACAGTAACTGCACAATTTGAAAATCGCGGATAATTTATACGTAAACACGTATAATGGAGAATGTGTTATAAAACGTGCCTCGAAATCGCAATTACATTTTCGATTATTGAAATTCAAGGATTACAGACGATACGATCTCTACTGCACTTTGTACGATTGACCAATTCGTCCAAGTTGCATAAGCCTGTGGTGTACTCGATCTACAGTTTATGGATCTGATTGAGTAGAAATCGATTAAAATTCATGGAAATGGATAGCCCGGCCTTGGGGCCAGTGCATCGATTAATTTTCGCGTTTCAAAAGCAACCTGCGTCGAATCAATCCTTTGTTTTCTGGGATCGAGTCACATTCGTGACTCACAGTCGCACAAATTTCGTTTAAATATCTACCGATTCGATCCAATGCAAACAGTAATTTTGCTCTTAAAATACGCTTTCAATATGCTTTTAAATAATTAACCTTCTCCTCTCTGAAACGAACGTAATAATTTATACTAAATAATAATCTCATACTTAGTAGATCAAATCAGAGATATTCGATATAGAAATTAAGGAGTAATAAAATCAAGAATATTAGCTTCTCTTGCAAATAAAGTGGTTAATCTGACAAATTATTGAAACATCGATGGTTCTGATCACCTTTACGTTGAAAAAACGGTCAGTCGTACGTATGAAAGTATTAAGCAATGGGTTGTAGCGTTCACGAGAAAAATCGCGGCATTTTCCGATGATAATGGAAACAATTGCCACGAACTGTTTCGACCGCACTCGGTCAAGTGTTGGCGCACTCGATACCCCATTGTGGGCCTGTCAAGGTCTCTATCAGGCAACGAGCAAATAACAGCGGTCGCCTATCGTGCAAAACCGATAACCTCTTTAGTCAAATGACACGCGTTTCCCACACCGGTGTCAAAGATCACCTTAAAACGCAGAACAACGGTAGTACACTCGTGACTCGATTCTACCGTGCAAAAGAGACTGGAAATTATTCGACACGGTTTGCGCGTGGAACCGCACGAATCCGCGATAACTCGCAAGATAATGGAGCTACCGAGAGTTCGATGTTATATTGGAGAAAAACGGAGAAGCGTCGCTTGATCGAGATTTAAAAGGAAAACGAAGGATTCGAAGGATCTCTATGGTAACGTAGCTGCGAAGATTCTTGACGCGGAAAGACTCCCAAGTTTAGCAAAATTTTGCAAAGTTCCTCTTTTCTTCCAAGTCATACCGTAATTCGTTGTTTACGCTTTATTTGCGCATATATTTTCTCAGAGAAGTATGACGTGCATACGACCGGTGGGAGTAGGACAAGACGTTAAATACGCGGAATCGAGCAACCAGCATCCCGCGTTGTGAAATATCATCGGCTGGTGCAGGAAAGTGGCGATTTCGCTGACACCGGAAATTGTGAGACCGATATAAATTGCAACGAGGGCATACCGAAATATTTTTGCTCGTCCGGTCGATTCCCACGAGAGGCGTGGCCCGTTCTCGAAGGAACCGGAAGCGGGTTGCACCGTGGCCTGCATCCAAATGACTTTTCAAAAAGTCGTTATATCATGCCGCTCGATGTCGACTACGAACACTTTTCACTTTCGTGAAATCGACCCTCTGCTTTCTTATGCTTCTCCGACGTTCACTTCGACGAAATGTCTCGTATCTTTGCTTATTTAATACGCAGAATGACGTGTTTATCCATCAAGATGCAACAGCGACGAAGAATTTCTCTACTTTACTAAATTAATTTAACGAAATCAATTTAGAAAGCGGGAATGTTTTTAAACTACCTAATCGGTTTCGTGATATAAAAGATCGAGCGAACGATCGGGACTATGAAGAAAATGAAATAATAGAAATACTAATAACAGCGCAAATTTACAACCTGATAAAATTACCTTTATCAAGATTTCAATTTACATTTAAATTAAAATCCACTGTATCTCGTTTTCCGTGTTAATTATACTTTCTTAACTCCATTGATCTGCGGTGCCAGGCACCTGAAACTCGAAGCTGGCAACGTGTAAACAAATTTTCAAAAGTCTATGGCCACTGGTTACCGCGCTTCGTCCACGAGAATCCTCGATACTCGGACACCCTGTTACGCAAGATTCGCGAATGTTCCTCGTCAAAATGTCTCATATCGACGATTCTTCGTAGAAACTTCACCGTCATAAAAGAACATATTCCCATGAGGGATTGAGTTCTCTTTACGTAATGTGCTGTCGTATCGGAATAACCAGCATTACGACTCCAAGTATCGTTTGTCTCGAAATCGACAATCGGCAAAAGGAAACAGGAAAACAGGAGGAAAGAAGGCGACGCAATCACGATTGCGTAGAGATGTATATAAGATGTAAAAGAAGCTCGAATAACAAAGAAACTCTCTTCAAATCGCGTAACGAGGCTGGTTGACTGATTTTTCTTACGGTGCCATTTACAACGAAATATTTAAACTGCAACTTTTCGCTAGTTTATGACCAACGTCGCGAGAAAGGAGCGAATGATTTCATCGATCGATACCTCGTAACGAATTTCTTCGTTACGCTACTTCCAGGTCATTGTATTTAAATGACCGTCTCACTGACACACAGTGTCTCGCAGGATTGTCTTTTTCGATTCATAATGATCGTTCTCGATCGGATATCGTGTCGACGACCTCTCAGCGACGTTCACTCGCGATCGATTCAATGCGAAGGATAGTTTCTTCCGCGATTATATATCGCTCACAAATTTCAATGAAAGCGGTCAAAATTGTAATTGTATCTAGTCTCTGCGACTTCTTTGTATTCCTTTATTAATCCTCGAAATTAGGATTGAAGAGAAAATTCCCTAGGAAGAAAACTATTTACCAGAAATGATACCAGCAGCGAAAGAAGATCATCGCTGTTTGAAAATCACTGTAGTGCTTAAAAATATAACCAAGGAAAATTTTTATAAATAAAAGTTCCTTAGTTTTGAAGCAGAATAACTATGTATATATACATACCATCCATACCTGATTATCCATACCTGATTGGAATGGAACTATTACGAATCTGGAATTCAAGTCTCTGACAGAATACTTAACACGTGAAGTGTTCAAACGTTTAATGCGTTGAAAATGACATAAAGTTCCTACGATGACGAAGACGATGATTATATCAATGACCAGAAACCACCGTGTTCAGGTAGGAGTAGCTACTTAGCTGAGATCAACCATGCATTATCGTGGAAGAGAACGGGACTATTTCTCGAAACTATTATGGTCACGTCACGATCGATTTCGCTAAAATCACGAGCTCGATCAACGTGCAAATTAGCGCTGGAAAGGACAACTGGTTATAAGCGTCTATGATGGATTACGCGTCAAGCAAGCACGTAAAGGGAAAGAATTTCTGAACGCCACAAAACGCATCTTACGTAGCTACTGACATTCGATTTTGTCGACCCGCGAAGGTTTCTCTCCACTGTCCTGCAAGCTCTTACGGAGCAGAATTAATTTCACCTCGTAACTCATGCACATGGCTGAATGTTGTGACACACCCGCCGTAAATTACGAGCGTCGTTCGAACACGCTCGAACGTGTTTCAAGCCAAGTTGCCAAAGATAGGCTAATTAGTGGCGCGGGACGTTGGAAGAAAAGGCTCGTTACGCGTCTTTATTTTTCTCTCGTTCCAATTCTCCCCGTGAATTTTCCTCGCCGAAGGGTTTTTCATTGTTGCGCCGTTCCGCGCGTTGTCGCAATCGTTTCGTCGAGAAAGCGCCGCCGGTGATCTCGTTAAAGCCTAACAACGCACGAATTACGAGCTTCGCTCGCGGTAATTTCAATGGCCGATGCTTTCTGCCTGCGCGTTGCGTTGCGATCCTTCGTCCACGATTTTCCCGCGTTCCGCTCCACGGAAAACTGTAACCTTTGTCTCGTTCTGTTGTTGCAGGAAAATTATGGAGAGAGGGTCGTCGGTACCGTGGCAAGAGACGCTTCGAGAAGCTATAGGGGACGACAAATTGGACGCCTCTGCGCTCAGAGAGTACTTCAGGCCTCTCGAAGATTGGCTGAGAACGGAAAACCTGAGAACCGGGGACATCGTCGGCTGGTCTTACGGTAAGAAACTCACCTGTCGTTGCTCTGCGCTATATCCACGGTATAGATTGTTCGTAAGCGATACATTTGTTCTATCGTTAATTGATTACTTTAAGAGGCGAATCGAACAACTTTGCTTTACACGAACCAACCTGATACCTAACATTTATCTTTGAAATCCCAATTTTGACTCACGGCCATTCACGTGACACGGCCAATCCACTTATCACGATTCGAATTCCGTGAGATGCCTTCATTTTTCCTCGTGGCTACTACACCAACCAACCCTTTCACCATTTTATTTCGATCCACCATTCGCGCATCGTAACTGTCATACTTCGCAGCGTCGAATCGTGTAAACTAATTGCAGAACCCATTGGACGATCGAACGATTGGATTTCAACGCAGGAAATAGTTACGTGTTACGTAATAAAATCAGAAGTAGAGATAGATTAGACAGAGCCGATATTTGGTAAACGAAACGAGGCTAAATCAATTTAGACGTTAATTAGCGAACCAAGCGATAAAAATAATTAATCAGAAGCAATATCGAATTACGCGCTTCGATTTTATTACATCTCGAGTCTAGATATTATCGATTAAATTCGTAAGCAATTATAATTCAGTTCAGGCAATCAGAGTTCCACTGTATTTGCTCCGTACGTGAATTTTACTTTTGCATCCTGGCCCAACGTGAACAGGTCAGAAACAAGGAACCGATTCACGCGACGAGACACGATCGACACAGCGTACGCTAGCGCGCCTTTCATCGTAACTTGTTACAAATTATGCAATTTCCTACCGTAACAGATTGAAGGTTGCAGTTCCCACGTGCCAGTTACCGTCGGGGAGCGCTACAAATATTCATCGTGTGACGACATTCGACTGAATTACGATCCAGCGCGCGGCGAAATTATTAGGATTGCCACGTTACATCTTCCCGAGCTGGAGCTCTTGCCAAATTCACAAACGACGTTACGTAGCTCACGTATAATCGCTCCTATGTTCGAGCATAGAGAAATAACAGAAAAAGGAAAGGAAAAGTTAGCTGAGATACTTTCGATAATGGATGGTAATTAATTATCCGGATGATTATCTAACGAGGATCGTAACACGCTGACCGATGGTCGTTCTTCTGGCTGATCATAGCTACCATTAAACCGTGAAAGCATCTGGAACACTATTTATTCCTCTGTCGTTTCCTTATTTTAATTGCTTCAACGTCCATAATATCGATGTACTATACAAAAATGTTTTACTTTCATACAGAACTGTATTACATCTTTGCTGGACCGTCGTAAAGACGTCGTCCCTGAAATTTGCATACAGGAAACGTCACAATTGTTTTCACGTTAAACGTAGAGCAGGGTCTGATCAGACCACGGATCGCCAAGTTCTCTCTCTCTCTCTCTCTCTCTCTCCGTGGGACTGGTGGATTGCGAAATCGGAGTAGAACGAGGAAAGAACGCGAGCATGGACCGTAAGAAAATGGCTTATCCCATTGAAGGAGAAAGAGACGTTGAATCGCGAGAGACGTTCGGCGATTCTACTCTCGTTTCCATTGCACGTTGCACATCGTAACCCGTCGATTTGCCTCGCGAACACGCGTGTAACATGGTTTCTTAGGCCATTAAGATCAAAGATGTGAAATAGTGCGTAAAAATTGAGAAAACGTATGATCGAAAAATGTAAATGTTGTAACTTTTATATCGTCTTACCAAAGTAATAAGGAATATACTCTTGGAACAGATCGTTACAACGATTACGACATAATCGTAAATGGCCACCACTATTACAACGACATTAACGAAGACCAAAAGGAACGAACATAAGTAATTTGAAAATTCGACGAACTATCAATCAGTCAAATACGTATTTCGCAGCCCGTTCACCCTTTCGACATATTCAGGAGATTTATATCTTGCAACCCAAAAATTAGTCCAACTGCCTCAGCCACCAACTAACGTCGCAATTAACAAGTCGATACACGAGCCATTCAGGAACCACGTTGATCAATTCCATACATCGTACAGTGGAAAAAGATTATGACGTTTGATCAATTGTTCCATGTTAAGTAATACAAGCCGAATAAAAAGAAGGAAGACGGTGGCAGGTTCGGCGACACACAGAAGGAAAAATGAGCCGCTTCTGAGAAGCGATCGCGATGGAAAGCGCAGATGTACGTGACTCGTGCATTACGAGGAGAAAGAACGCCGGTTGTATAATTTCTCTGTCGATCGCCATACCGCCTTTACCGTTCCTCTTTCCTTCTTTTACTCTCTGCCTCGCGATTTCCTTTAAAAACGGGTGCCTTTAATCACCCTTTCGATACCGTACGCTGCTTTTACGACGTCTCGATGGAGAAAGCATTTCGTGTCGTGCTTTTTCGCTGCTCCCCCCCCCCTTCTTTTTCTCGATGATCGTAATCGCGGTAATTGACTATTTAGATGCAGGTAATGGAATATTAAATTTAGGATTTTTGCAAAAACAAACGAGTTATCGCGATATAAAGCTAGCCTAGCTAATTGGCTAAGTGGTTAAGCTGGTATACAAGTTACGCGTCGATACGCGTAAAGAGAGATCGTGGCGTGATGATCGCGTAATTTCAAGTACCGATGACTTGCAGCTTGAAGAAAAAGGTGTTTTATGGCGACCGAGACACGTCACCGGTCGAAAGGGAAAACGATTCCTGTTCTAGTTCCTTGATCGACAAGATGGCCTTTTTGCTACTATTGATCTTGATTATGGAATTTTAGAACGGTACGTTTACAGAGCCCTGCAGTCGTAAACGATCTATCGATCTTTTTAAGACACGTTCTCCTTACGCTTTACGAGCTTCACGATTCGTAAAAAACCAAATGATATATCAGATCGCGATATATTTTTTTCTATCATCTACATATCTATACACAGTCGTTAGATTTTGAAAGGTTCATGATATGAACAACTTTTGCGATTATTTCTTGTTGCCCAGAACAAAGAAACAATTGGTCGTACGGATAATTTTGATCGAATCAGATGATCTCGAAATTAAATCAACACGTCGTTAGTGCAAAGTTATATTATTGCTTGAAAGACAATTTTCATTCGACAATTCAAATTATCGATCAAATTGTAGAAGAGTATTTTTTATAGTATCGCGGTAAAGTGCATTGCCTATATCGAAAATTAAAAAATCGAACGAAGGTCGTTTTCGTTACGAGTTCTCAATTCAAACAACTTCCATTGCTTCTACCTATCTCTTCCGATCCCTTTATTACCTTATTTCCCGATCCCTGCTATTTACACCAAATCACATCGACCGGTAATTCCTCCCACGAAGCAGATAGCTATCACCGTAAAGTCATTCATCGACCGTAATAACAGTAACCGTATCGTAAATCGTATTGAAATAGTAATACCACTGTACATTTCACGATAGCCTAACCATGGATTACTACAATTGCAGACGGAGATTACTGCAAGCGCAGCATCGAGACTGCTGGTCTGCAGGTCTACGGAAGCGGATTCTACAACGAAGCCACAACAACGCGTGTGACGACAATTTTACCAGCGATTCTCTTAACAGTTTCGATACTTCGTTAATAAAGAAGAAATTTAGCGGAACAGCGAGCTAGATGTTCAAGCATTCTGTAGGATATTCTTTAGCAGAGACGATCGATGCTTCTCGATCTGTCAAGCAATCGAAAACCAAACAAATGACCAAAATGTTTCTAGATGATTGTTTTCGTATAGTAGTATAAAGCATATGCTCGATCGAGAACGAGCGTTTTTTACATAAAATAAGACGCGTCGAATCGGAAATGTCGCGTGTATCCAGTAATTATTGTTATTGTTGTAAGTATTCACTACTAATTTAAAGCGATCCGCAACATGGCAATGGTACGCGCGTGCAATTAAGCTCGCGTGCGAGCAGCACTCGTGTGAGCGTATAAATCGTTTCAGCATGTCGAGGGCCACTCTCGTGTCGCGTACCTTGAAACGTCTCGGCCCCGACGTTTAATAAAGACAAAGAGATTTACGTCCTCCATCGTTAAACGGTGCCAGCGCGCTTTCCAGACAGACACGAGTCGTGCTTTTCTTCTCTAGAACTTCAGCTTAGTCGTAGACCCACCGCGATAGTCGCCACGATCAATTCGTAAAATATCGTTTGAAATTTTATAAACTCGCAACGATACATTCTTGGCAATTTTTTACAATTTTTTAGAAAGTACGAACTTGCTTTCTCCTTTGTATTCGATATCTTTTTTCATATTCGCTGGAAACTTTAACAAAACGTCGATCAATGAAATTATCGTTTAGTAGAAAATTTAGAAACGGACCCTTGGACTTTATTCAAAGATCATTATGGTACAGATAATCGAGATTCTACCATACTTTTCATTTGGCTCTTTCGATGCATATTTTACGCCCCAGTTATCGGTAATTCTAATATTAACTCGACTACATCCAGTTGTAAATATATACCTACGTATATAAATCGTTCATAGTTCTGTAGATCGTGGAATATCGTGAGAAACAGAATTAACGAAAAAATAAGCTCGTTTCGTAATTGCCTTCGCGACACGGTTCGTAAGCCACGTCTCAGACAATTCCACAATCGTGTATCGTAATTGGAAGATATTTCGATCGCAAATGGGAACGAGCTCGGTCCGTAACGACCGTACGAATTATATCGTTCGCTCGGTATCTTTGCAATTTTCATGAGGAGAAAATCAATATTCCGTAGTATTATTGGTATATGCATTTTGTACCATTAAACGTCAACCGTACCGTTAGAGCGAATTATTTTTACCATAGTATATTCTCGTAGGAGAAAATGGAACGTGTAAACACGGAAATCGAAATGAGCGAAGATTGAAATAAATTTGTAGCGCCAAGTATTTCCAGGTCTGTAACGATAATTAGGCTGCAGACTTTATACCTTTATGGGTAATTTAAACACGCAAAAATCTGTAATAGATGATTTGAACACGTATAAACGATTATTGATATGCATTAATAAATAGAAATTAATTAATTAATTAATTAATAGTAGTCTAGTAACGATAATAGTAATAATGTGATAATGGTAATGCCGCGTTTGAAATTCAGGATTTCGAACCACAAAGAAGATACTTTTTTTTTATTGTTCACCAGTGCACAAAGAGAGCCTGCTGTACGCAACCCATTATTCCCGACTTTCGTGGCTCTCACAAGAGTAGAAACGAGCCTCGACCATCGAATAAAAACCGTTTGACGGCGAAGAACCGAAATTGGTTTCTCGGGTTACGTAATTAAAGGATCGCATGTCCATTCGCTGTATCGCAGATAATCGCGTTATTACGAAACCCATAAAAATTGTAATTCCATGGGGCACGTCTTTGTTTAATGAATCCCTTTGTTTCAGTCTCCGAGTAGATCTCAAAATCGCTATTGTACACACTTGTATATTCTCTTAATCTACCTTGACAATCTTTTCATTTCTTTCGTCTATGATTTCATCAAGTCTTCGATTAAATATTGCAACATAAGTCGTGTATAATTTTAATCAAGAATGTTGGGCTCTAACAGGTAATCCAATGATTTGTGAAATTTAACAAAGATACTGGTCTCTTCCTGGATCTTTCCTTGATACGTGCAGGACTGACAGCTTTCACGAGAGCCGCAATAGGAGACGTTATTGTTCTTACGGGGACAGCTGCTCAGACATAATTACACAAAGGTGGTTTGTCCAGAAACTGGTTCACCCACTTGCGTAACGCGAAGATGCGGAAACCGAGTTCGAAAGAGCCGACGCTCGATTGCGGCATCAAACGTGCCCCGATGCTTTTATTCCACTCGTCTTGAACGTGTCTAGATCTTATCATCTACACCTTTCGATGCGTCTCGAATGTTACTACTATCGACACCGTCTTAACGTTCAAGTATCATTATACTTACGGTAGGTGATGACGTTTCGATTAATCTGTCCTGTGACGGTGGCTAACCGTTATTATTACACCTGGCGAGAAAGCGAAATCGAAATGAAAACGATATTTCCTCACACATTTCTATAAATTATTTCTATAAATTATTTACGATCGGACGATTCGCAGAAATTTGCTAGATTTCTCCTCTAACTTGCTCATACGCAATAGAGAAAATCATATAAAATAATCATCCTAAAAGAAGAATAATAAATCAAAAGTTTACGATTCGTAACAAGTTAGCACGAATCTCATTCCATTCAAACTGTAGATATTTATATATTTCATAATTAGACAGAATAAGCAGGACACATATAATTTCTAACAATGTGACACTAATCCTATGGAATTTTTATATTGAATCTTTGACTAACGGCGATCGACCGACAAATCATCGTACCTTCGTATCGTTATAAATCGCCAGTGTAAATTTACTCGGATCGACGATGATCAGAAGCGAATTTACCCAGACCGTTCAAAGCCTGAAGCGTTTCTCAGGGCCGGTAGACTTGGAGATAAAAAAGGAAAAGAAAAATTGGGACAGAGAATGAGATACGAGAGGAGAAGTCACGCCCCGGTCGTCAATCTCGATTCAAGCACGGATTTCGTGGCCTCGGGCCATGACACATAGGGTTAAGAGGTCGTTTTTCTCCGATCGAGCCGCAGGACAGCCAGTGATCCGAGAACCGATCCGATCGGCCGCCCCTTTCGCTTTCGACTTCGTCCATTGGTTGTGTGTCTGCTGGCCAAAAACTGGTCCGTCCGGTTGCATAATCTGAAGACCGGGAAGTCTTATCTTTCCGCGAAACGTCTGTACAATGACTCGGCGAATGCCTCTCGTCCACTTTCACCGTCGCGTCGTCCACGCACGCACGACCTCCAATACACGCGCCTTTGAAATTCGTTCGAGAAAACACCGTGAAAATTCCACAACCTCGATTCGTTGACAGGAACATGCGTTTGTGGTATGGTTTTTTTTGTGATGTAAGGAGGATTACGGCGGAAGGTCGTAGTCGAAGAAGCTCGAAGAATGGATAATCCAGATAGAGACATTTTTTTCAAGGTCACTGATTTTCAGGTTTCAAGGACACGATTCGCTTAGTAGCTTGTTGCTTATGCAATGGCACCTTTCACATAAGATTTTTGTGTATGCGATTCAATGCACTTTCTCAGAGATTAATTAACTTTATTGTTCTAGTTTTACGAATAGACTAGAAAATTAAAATTTATATTTAACAATATAATAATTCTAAATTTAAAATTTAATAATTTAATAATTCTTGAAATGGGGCCATTACAGTTTCTTTTGAAATAACTTATACGTTAAAACATTCTTTCTAGATGGTTTTCTCCAAATGCTAAATTTGTTTCCAGCAAGTTTCAAATCAAAACTTGCATACCTATGTGATTGTTCATAATGATGAAGAAAAAAGTGTTTGATATTTTTAAAATCGAACATGTTATACGTTATTTATAGCAAATGTATTCTTTAATACAATCGATGATTAGCCGTGAAACGAAATTTAGTATCAATACTATTTAGAATAATTTGGCAAAGAACTTTCTATCGTGTTTATCATGAGATCGCAGAACGAATGGCGCCAGAGAAAATGAGACGGGTGGTCAACGATACTCGAGACTAATATCTGGTTAGATCGTAATGAGCGTAATTACTATTAACGGAGAACAATGCCTCTCTTGCGCAATTCAGAAGGTGAAACGGAGCACAATGTCACTAGCTTGTGCAACTATCTTAAACCTGCAATCCACTGCTCTTTATTCGATTAATTTCCGTCAATCTTCTGAATGAAGCACTCGGTGTGTTTAGAACAAGAAATCATTGCTATTCAATTTGCTTCAGACTAATGAATTCCATTCGAAAGTAGCAAAGAATCTGATATCTTTCGGATTGGATCTCATGAATGAGAGCACCATGAACTTACGTAAGATGGTAAATTGAAGATCGTTTTTCTACGACTACAGAAAATTTCAAAAAAGAGAAACAGACGTATTGCATAATTAAAACCATAGGCTATAACGTGCAACTTTCATCGGAGTTTTTTTAGACGCACGTTACTTATTATTGAACAAAACATTTGATAATACCAATTTTCTAAGAAACATTGAAAAATAAAAAAATATTATGAGTAATTGTATCTTTTTAACGCTTAAACAGGTATCTCAGGTGTTTAAATAAATGCCACTTTATTAAATTAATGGCAATTAGTGGCATAATCTTACTGGATGACTTAATATTTTCACTTTTTCATTCACGGTCCAATTGGCACATATAATGACGATTCCATTTTACAATAATATATATAATATTTTTCATCATATAGCACGCCATATGGAATCTACATTCCATTCTTTCCCACTAAAAAAATCATGTTTTATTTTTTACACAGACTTTTTCAATAATATTTTTTACTTTTAGCAAATTGCCTCGTATCAATTGATCGTAGCTTGTTGCGGGTTAGAAAAACCAGGGCATGTACTATACGGAAGGGGAAAAAGGAAAGAAAGCAAGGGAAATTATATATTCGGAAAACACGCGTTGATTTATGAACCGGAAACGCGGGACTTCGCGATCGGAGGAAGAGGGCGCATGAAAGTTCCGCCTGCCCGGCGTAGAGAAATTCGTCTTTGCTATCTCACGTTTAACATCGTAAACCTCGATAGAAATTTCCTTGAGCTAGTTCGTCTGGTCTATGATAAAAAAAAACTAATCGCGATGACTATTTTACGATGAAAAACAAGAAGATCTTGGGAAAAAGGAATCTCATTTTACAGTGGAGTTTCGCAAGCTTGGAATTCTGTGCCAGTTCTTCTATCTATTTTTCCACGAATTCTTCTAACCATTGTACAGAGAATCGCTAAAGTGTTTAAACACTCAATATAAAAGTCTTTTATATATTAAATGTATTATATGAAACATTTATAAAAATTTCAAAGCTTCGTTAACATTATAATAGGACACGATTGTACATCATGATTATATTGGACAAATTTGAAACAACACACACATATGTATACGTATACAATATCAAAATTATGTTATATTGTATTATATATAAATATGTATATATGTTGTTTCAATATTTGTTACATTCCTTTATCGTGTTTGCTGGCGCGAAAAAGGCGAAGAATCAGAAGAGAAATTGTTTCTTAGACAAATAGAATCGGCTGACTAACGGACAGGTGCGAAATATACATATATATATATATATATATAGCAAGCGTTAAAATACTTTTATAAGTCGTTGCAAATCGGAATCAACAAAGTTGTGCTAACAAGATATTAAACAGTTTTGTAAAAAAACAATTTCGTGAGAATTAGCCATTCACAACATCGGTACGGCATGTATTCAGCAATTTTATCGATTAAAGTCCGTATTAAAGCGAAACCAAACTTGCTTGCTAACGCAACTTCTTATCGCGATATCTTAAACCGTAATCCTGCGTTTACAGAGCAAAAAGTTAATGAAAATTCCCGTGAGATTCCAACGAAATTCTTCAGGGAGAAACACGACGATATAGCAGAAAAAAAATGTGTCGAATTTATGCAATCTATTCACTTTCTATTCAGTATGTCCAAATCGTACGTCCCCGTGACAGAACGGGGATGTTAATTGAACGTTTCCCGGACTGATGTTCATGGGGACGGTAAACAACGGCGATGTATATTAACGCAATCGTTATGCAATGTCCCTGGTACTTCCACGTTCCGTTGATTCGTGGCTGATAATCGTACGATCCGACAGCAAGGATTACAAGGATCTTACGTCATTTTGAGAAAAAAAAGAACGAGAGTTCACCTACAGTGACTCACGAAAGAATTCCAAGTTCTACCGTACTTATGATATTTCGTTCGTACAACGGAAATTTGAATAGCTAGTATCAGTTGATTCGTTCCGAGAAATGGAATTCTGCTTTTCTTAATATACGTCCCAAAGTATCATGAATTTTTTATTAGTATCTTACATATTAAAAATATATAGTTCTTTAAGATCTATTATAATTATCAGTCCGAACGTGGCTAATGTTACAGAACTAGGGTTACAATTTCCGACACAACTTGCTCGATTTTACCACTATATTTTACGAATCCTTTCTCCAGAAAGCTTCTCGAGTTTCCTTACACAAGAATTTTTCTGTATCGAAAGAAAAATACAGGAAATCAGATAGAAACGATACGCGGAAACTTTCACGCGTGTTTGTCCTCTTGTCGCGGAAAATTTATGGAAGAACGCAAGTCTCCCCGATCAGAAGGTATGGAGCCGGTTTCAACGATGCGTTGGTTGCGTGTAGCTATTCAGGGCAGTTTCTGTCGCCGTGGAAGCACAAACATCGACGGGTCTGGCATACTAATAAGTCTGATCGCGCGTATTCGTCATCTCCATCATTTTTGCGTTCCTCTTTCCAGAATACCCGTCACCATTTGCAACGATATACGCTACTGGCCACAAGTATCACGAAATCTATTATTCTCGTGAATTCTCACTCTCATACAGATATTTTCAGACACTTTTTCACCCCGGTTCAGGCATTCCCTTTTGTGAAACGTGTACAAGCATCGACTGTGGTATCGATTAACGCTTAGCAGGCATAACCAAGCTCCCTACCGAGAACAATAGACCGTGTACTCGTATAAGTGACCGTTGCTTACAGAAGTTAATAACGTCGGACGACATTACCATGCATTTCCCTATCCTGTTTGCTGGCGTGGAAAAGGCGAACAAATCGGTGGGAAATTGTTTCGTGGGTAAATAAATCGGCTGGCTGGCCGACAGGTGCGAAATACCGGTTGCTACAAAACGTGTACACCCTTTGGTTCTTCCATTCGAAAAAGAAATATATCTTTTTGCTAGAAATATTCTTAAATTTACGACAAGATTCATGAATACGATTTATAAGATCATATATTGTATCTTTTAAATTGTGAGATTAGAACAAGTCGTCCCTAAATACATACATATGCATATGTATTAGTATCGATACTAGAACGAACAGAATTCTAGAGCACACTAGTTTGTTCTGGCATATCCTGCCACCTGTAATATGGTAAATTCAAGGGAAACTTTAAAACGACAAGGATCAAAAGATAATATCCATATCGTAACACTAAGGAAGTTTAGAAAATGTAAGATCCTATGCACGATATTAAATTTTCCAAAGCGACTAAATTCGATCTTGCAAAGAATTTATTGGTTATTGAAAATCGAAGGCGATAATTGAAAATTTTCACAAGCCATTGCAACTTTTGCTCGATCGATAAATCTGGCGACAGATCGACGTGGGTCAATTTAAAAAGTTGCCGACTCTACAGTTGACTAGAGCATCGGAGCGATCGACCTTATCTCCATAAAACGAGTCTATCGAAAGAAACTAGCCAGAAAGCTGAAACAAGCACACGATGAGCAAATTAGATTGTTTGTCACCGTTGAATCTCGCGGGGGGACAGCGAAATCATGAGGTTCGTATGGTACTCGCCTCTTGTCCCAGTTACTTTGGATGCCGACAAATCGTGGCAATTAGGCTTCTTCGAAACGAGGCTCTTGTTCATCGACTGTATCAATAACCAGTTGATAGACTTTCAGATCGATATTCGAAGAAGCTCCAATCAGGGAAAACATTTCGAAATATTCGTCCCGGCTCGAAAATATCACGGTACATGCGCAGACTAAGACAAATCTTAAAAATAATTAGAAAATTATCTAATTATCTTAAAATCTGACTCGAAGTTTAGAACTTTTCATCTAAAACCGATGAATCGTCCCCCTTCTAATAAATCTCTTCTCTTATAAATAGTTTCAACAAAATTGCGTCAATAGAAAATTATAATCAATTAACAATCTTTTTGGTAATTTAAATTAATTATCACATGGTATATGAAATCAGAAGATGTTCCGATATTTATAAATAGCAATGTGTAATCATATCGGTTTATCATTTTATCCCATTGAATCTCAATGGTATATGGCGTAAATTAGTTAAACTCGTAACATTTAATTTTTTTCATGAAACATTTAATATTTCTTGACTCAGATCATTTTGTAATCGAGTCGCAAGCATGAAATGTCATAAATGTCGACCGTGTAAAAGGCAACAGCGAATCTACGTATGTAATTATAATTATTAGCGATATCATTATGCCCATAGCGGGTTAATTTAAACTGGAAATACCAGAATTTCTGTGTTGAATTTCTCTGCAATCCGAGTTACCTGTCTCGTGCGCGATTCCATGCGAAACCATGACGCGCATTAATCGCTGTGGCTTGACCAGTCGTGTCGCGACACTGGTACCGTGCGATCGTTAAAAGCATTTACATTAATTATCCTATTACATCGCCGCTAGCAACCGGATATTTCATGAAAACTATCTTTAGACACGCAGTCTCTAGTCGTTTCGGTGCATCCGAAAGGTCGTTTACTCGCGCCTCGAACATAAACGAATATTTTATCCTACGCTTTAACTTGACTTTTTCACGAATCACTTTAAAGTCACCAATACATGTGTACAGGGTGCCACAAACTTCGCATACATATCTAACGACGATTTGAGAATGATAATCTGATTGGACAGTGTTACACACACGGAATTATTATATATTGTAATTATGTATACGTAGAATATTCTGTTTTCTTTGGTCTACCCGATTTTCTTCGAAAAAAGGAGCATTTGAATAAGATCTATTCGGACAACAGGTGTTGAGAAAATCGAGGTTCTACCAAAATTACAATTTACAATTTGCTTTTACGGATAAGTAGGAAGCACTGTTTTTAATTATTATTTTATCGCTAGTTCCTGCATTTTGATTAAATTCCAGTACTGATACTGCAACCCGATTTTTCCTTAACGACCGTTGATTATTCCATTTCATCGGATGTTGTTCGTCACGAAATTAAACGGCCAGTGTTCGAGCTAACGAAGTCTGACTCCATTGCGTGTCGGGAGAGTAAAAGGGAGCACGATGAATTGCTCTTCCAATCATCTCATTACGCGAGGTCTGCTTAGTTCTAGTCGCATCGAACCAGTCCAAGAACCCATCCTCCGTTTTATTTACGAGAATTTCACTGAAACTTGCAATCTGCCGTCGACCCCTGCTACGGACGAGCGAGAATTTCGCGAATTCAAGAAACGCGGCTAACTTAGAAATAGTTCCGTATAATCGTGAATGATCGAAAACAATGCAGCCGAAATCTTAAATTCTCTTTCTGATACTGAGAGCTCCAATTGCTCGCGTATTAATCGCAGGCTTTCTGGCCATTGTCGTCGATTGCTAGATTGCCGAGACACTTTACGAATTCTTCGATGACTCTCGACAAAGTTCGTGTCCAAAGTATATTACCATAGTTTATTTAGATCTTGGTTTACTTTCTAAGACTTAAATTCTATAATTTATAAAACTGGCTTATCATATATGGTAACACAGCATACACAAAATGTATAACTTCTACATACCACAGGATGTTATTAAATAATAATAATGATATTTCAAGTAAAAGCTATCTCATTTCTTTGACCAAATATCTCACGCGCTCTTGACAAGCAATCAGAAAGTTTTCGTGGTCTTACTCACGCAACCTTCTCCGTAATGACAGTCGTTATCTTCAACACAAAAAATGCCTCGTTAAACCCAAACCTTCGCGCAAACGAACTTCTCAGATAAAACTATAGTATTGTTCAAAAGTGACCGGACACTTCGTAATAAGTTATTTCTATGTCCCTTAGCAGGGAATTTAAAGTCGTGATTTACTAATTATTAATTCGTCGTTGATTTACGCACTTTGGTCAAATCCTGATATCCTTGCTTCGATCCAACCGCAATATCCAGATACTTATGAACGATGGTGTACCTCCATCCAACGAATCCTCCTTCATTCTTTTCGTTAAACATCGGCACCCTTTCGAAGGGAACGCTAAAAGCAGAGACACGAACGTAGGTCGTGAACTTCGTTACGCTTCGACGAAAGTTTCCCGGGACAGTGTCAATGTCTCTGGACAGGATATCCTCGGTGCTTCAGAGACTCGAGTGGCCGGCCATCGCGCGTTCTCTGTCTTCCACGAGGAAAAAGGATCCAGAACACGAACACCGCCCCCTCTGGGATCTTCTGACCCCACCTTCTGACCGGTTGTATAGTTGTCGTTGTCGGTCGCTAGGGTCGGAGTTCATTGTGCCACAAGTACATTCCGAGTGCCAGCGACGCCAATTGCTCGTTACGTAGCCAGTTGTGAATCGGTCTGTGAAAGAGCCACTGACGTCTCCCAACGCCTTCGACCTCTTTACAAAGTCTCCAGGATCCAACCTGGTGCGTCCTTCCTCGTTCTTTCACTGCACGCTACATTTCGATTCTTAATCAGTTTATCATACGACAAGGAAGATAGTGCACGAGTTGTGATGTGACAAAGGATCAGACTATCTTTACGTACGTTTTTCACGCATCAAAAATTTAGAATCACTCCCTTTTCACCTATGTCGAATTTTACGACAACTTTCGTATCAATGCTTCATCGGTCGAGTGCTTTTAGTACGAATTAAACTCCGCATGTTTATGCAAATTCATAGTTTTACGAACACTGTGTAAGTAGAGATACGTTTTATCTGTTAGATATTGCAAGGAGATATAAATATAGAAAACATTGGTTTGAATATTTAGGTATAACAGGCTTACCTTGGATATTCTATGTATTCCAGCTTTTCTTAAATTTTTAGTTTCTATGGAGCATTTACCGATACTAAACTTTTGATTAACAATATATAGTTGCCCGTGTAGTTTGTTGTTGATTGGAGTTTCGAATTGAAGTGCCTTCGTAGAATCGTTCCTTTGTGCTTGATAAATCGTGTTAACGGTTGATTCCCGTTCCACGGATGCAGATTCGTGGCGGAAACTATTAGGTGGAAGGAAGTTTCTCGAATCACCCTGAAAACTTGTGAGAGCTTTTCCAATTAATTCGTTCGCTCTAGCACCGCCTCGACTGTGTGAGATTTTAATTAACGCCGGTGAGCGCTTGATAAAAACTCCTGCACGATGAAAGACGAGCAACGGTTACATCATTAACCGATTTTTCGTCACACTGTCGAGTCCCACGTGCGATTGATTCAATGGATGTTCGCGTGTCATGTGCCCCACTGATGGGGTGGGATTTCCCATGGGAAACCGTGTGATGTTAGATTGTGTAAGACCTCTTTGGAATTCTTTGAATCTCGTTCGAAATTACGTACTGGAGCGTGAAGAAGGTAGAACTCCCAAGGCGGCATAATTGTGGATTCTTTGATGAAAATTAACGCGACTGTGCATGATGTAGAGCGAGGAATCGTTATTTTCCCATCGACCGTATACGGAAAGCCGTGAGAACGATTTCCATCAGGCAGATGCGTCAATAGCGTAATCTTAAAAAATGCACTGATTTTTGTAATGAACATTACTAATTTATATCCCACTCTGCACAGGACCCTCGATATATCTCTAATATTAATCTAATATTAATTATGGTCGTTGAAAAGCGTAAATTTCAATCACTGACCAACTTTACAATCTCACCGTATCGCCTCTACTAAGGACAAAATATACGTCTAGGTGGGCGAATCTGACCTTTATAGAAAACCGCGCTTTACAACTCGAACCCACGGACGTAACACCATAAAATCGCACCATGCAACGGTTGTCGTGGATCGTGCGACGCATTCTCTCTTTTGATCGCAACATGAAATTATTGAGCACGAAGAAAACGAATTGACTTGGGAGCACAGAGTTTAGTTTGCACGACTGTTTCGGACAGTGATTCGCCACGCCTTCGATACGTTTCGCCAACGAAATCGTCGATCACGTAACGCGTACCTCTGTACCTTCGCGACGAATCCAAACGAAACATCGGAATAAAGTTATTCCACGTCGTCGGGGCAATTTGTCGCGTATGCAGCGGGATAAGGACAACCGCTTTGGAATTTGCATTCCACGGTACAACGAACCACGTTGTGCCTGTGTTCTCTGTTGTAACGACGATCCACTTTCTATGATTTTTATTGACGACCAGACGGAGAAATGGAAAGTCGTTGAAGTTAATCGCGCGGTTGTTGATGGCGATTGCAATATGCGTAAGATTGATGCATATGAAATGACGTTTCCTTTTTGGCATAAAACTTATGCATATAGTATGTTTGTTATATAAAATATTTTGAAATATCATTAGCGCTATAGAAAAACACGACTGCCGTAATTATATTAGTAAAATTTGAAACCAATCTGAAAACGTATACCGTTGTTATAAGATATTTACTGCAAACGTACAATATACTTGGTAAAATATATATTAGCAAGCAGAAAGAGAGAATTCAAAAAGATATCGGCGGTGGTGAGTTAAAAATAGAATTTGGTCGACTATGATATCTCCGTAAACGAACAATATCGTAAGATTTCACCGTGCGAGATCTAATTTCCATTTGGAAGAAACGGACTAATTGGCTTTGAGTAGTTTGAGTTTCTTCTTCAAAGCCAAGGTTGAGAATGTAACGGGGATAATCGGATAATTAAGATCTTTCACGTTAATCCTCCACGAGATCTGAAATCTAGGTAGCTTCTCTACAAGCGAGATGATATCTCGTTTTCGGCTGAATTGTAAGCCTACTTGATTCATTCAGCGATGCAATCGCCTTCTCTTTTGACGCGGCGTTAGGCAAAGTATCAGCGAGGAATTTCTCACGGCGTTGACAGCAGAACTAACATCGAAAATATTTCTCCTGCGATCTTCCTATCCGATGTTCCAGCACTCGAGCGTGGAAAAAATTACAAGAGATTGAATTATAAACCACATGTGGCGACCGCCACGTTTCGAAGCCACCCAACCAAGAACGATAGAGCGTCAGTCGGTGACATTAGACGCGGTCGAAAGTGTAAGCTCGTCGCTTGTTGCGGTCTATGGCCACCATTATTGATTTCACGGTGTGCTCGTAACAGAAAACATACGTACAATTTGCGAGAATATTAGCCTTGGTATGGAAGATTCTGTGAACGAATCTTAAATCTACTCTTTATTGCGAAATTCTTGTCTTTAAAACTATAATTAATTAAGCAAAATTAAGTCTTTATATTCCATTGACGTTGTACCGATACTAACCATAGTGTGGATGAGTCTATGAATGAAATTTGAAACTATTTTTCACTACCAGTCCTCGTCGTCGAAAGTGTAATTAATTAAGAAAAATTAATTCCGTTGTTTCTTGTTTTATGCGGATGTTATACCGTGTACACGATGCGTTAATTATTTAAATTTCCTATCGGTGTTTGCGTAACTTTCTCGCGTTATTTCGTTTGACCCTAAATGACTTAAATATTTCGTCAGAGTCTCATTATTTACGTAGAGGCGTATGTTTATCGAATACGTTACTCGGTTGATTACCGTCCAGTAAATCGACCAATTGGAGCAACTTAACATTTCCTGTCGAGAAGAACGTCCTTTGAAAGAGATCGTTCGTCCCTCTTACGTCAAATATGGGCGACGCAATTTCCGCTAGCAACGTCTGAACGCAACGCTGCGCCATACCGTCTGTTTCTTTCCACTAGCCAATCTTCTATTTCCCATTCTCGATGTCTCTATATAAGAATCCAATTTATTACGGGAAAATATAGAATGTCCAATGACAAGAATTTGAATCCGGTGACCTTTTTTCGTTATTTATAAATGCTGAATTAATTCTTAAAATATTTCCCACATTTTTTCGGGACTCCTTGTATAATTTGCATTTCACGCAAAATGGAAACCGTAATCGGAAACTTATGGACACTCATTGAGCGTCTCAATGAATTTATGTAATTGGATCGATAGAAATTGCAAACAAGCGCAAGGAGTGTCGCGAAACGGTTTTCTCAGATCGTTAGAGACATCGACGCACGTAGCGTCTCTTGTTACCGATAGTAACGGGACACTTTTGCGTTTAAAGACCAGCCATTTACACCACTCGATACGTCGATCCATTTCCGGCGAAAGAATGACACGCAAGACGATGAATGCGCTATGTTCGTTCGATTTACGCCGACGTCCAGCCACATCATATACCGACGAATCTTTCTGAAATGGCTAACTGAACGTTCGCCTTGGTGTCCAGGCTTTCACTGCAAACAACCTTCGACAAAAGTGAGTACGGTAAATTGTCAAAATTTTGAATGTTAACTCTTTGCGTTCCGAGTTACATACATTGAACGTTTTATCACGGTTAGTGCATACTCGTTGCGTTTTACTTTTGCTAATACTTTGATTACATTCGAAGGCCATTCGTGATTTGCTTACAATTATAAAGATATATATTCAAGATCTAGATTTTTGTGACAACAAAATTTTATTTTCTATTGAATCAAATTTTTATTGAAAACAATTGATTTTATGCGCCAAGTATATGCAACGAAATGTAATGCAGAATCGAGCACCATGTAGCGAAAGAATAACGGCGGAATAGGCTGAGAATTGTAGTGGAGGGAAATTTGTTAGCAGCTGAAATGAGCGGTTCCAGGATCTGGCAGTTGGTCCTGTTCCTGATTGTATCCTCTTCGAGGGTATTCTCAGCGGACAACGTGTGTTCGAGGATGGAAAAGTAAGTATTTTCTAATTCTCTGATATATAATAATGAAAATGTTCGATAAACGAAACATTCTGAATGCAGAGATTAAGCACGAGCCTTGACAGTAACCCAGAGTTCGTAATTTAACACGCGGTCACTCGGTCCCGTGACACGCTACCGGTGTTCTCCCGATAAGGAAATCACGCGATAGACAGATACTTAATTGATCAAACATTGCAGCTATACGATCACTTCGATGGAAACGTACACGGAACCGGTTGTCGTGAACACGTTCACTTGGTGCCTGCAGATTCCACCCAGATGTCCGAAGACACGAACAGAGATGAGGCAACGATACCGCGTGAAGGTAAGCAGATTTTCTTCCTTAATTTTTGTTTCGTTCGGATTTCTCGATAACCGCTGTACTTCTTTTAACTTGTCAGGCTCAGAGTGTTTTATTGTACGTTTATTGATTTATTCGTCTGTTTAACGCTATAAAACGCCATTCGATGAAATGATTTCGAGCACTTGAGTTAGATAGAAAGCAATTAATTACGTCCGATAAAAATGCTAATTTTATAAAAGATTTTAATTAAGCGCGCGCCTCTTAACCAGAAACATCCGTAGTCTGTTAATATCAATAGCACCTTTTGATAAACGTCGAGAAGAGATTGTAAGTTTCGTCAGCTCGTATCTCGCCGGAAACTCTTACGAAAAAGCATTCCTCCTGCATTCGAGCACGAGGAGAGAAAAGACCAGAATGACCCGAGAAATTTGCAATAAATCCACCAATGAGTATGTAGTGTTGCCCGTTACACGGAGCAATAAAAGCACAGTGGCAAGTCTTCCGCCTCTCTTGTTTCGATTCCTCCCTTGCTCTCACGGTGGATAAGACCGTGCGAGTTAATTACAGGGAAAGCGAGTGTCTTGTGATGTCTAATGAAACGTCTGAAAATGGCATTGTGAGCGCAAGAATCGAAAGATGTGTCTGGACCGAGCCTCTTGCGTCGTTCAAGTTGCGTGAAAAAAGGAACTTGCCATTGCAGACGGAAATAAGAAAGAATTTACATATTGGCGCGATAACGAATCACAGCGAAATGCAAGCAACGTTCTTCCGATGTCGTTTTCACACGATTGACCAAAGCACGACGAAAATTTCTTGTAAGGTATTCTGTAAGAAACGTTCACCGACGCTCGTTTTTCCAAGTAGCGCTTAGAACGTGAAATATATTGTTTCGAGTGTCGTTACGTAGGAATAGCGTTCATTTAACCGAGTCGTTTAACCGTTTCCTGTTTAACGTTTGAAACATACACCGACGAGCTAACGTGGAAATTAGAAACCGTTAACGAACGTGTAGTGTTGCGTGCGATTTATTAAAATACATCGTAGGATTTTTATACGCGAACAGTTACAAGAAAGAACGCGCAGTTGCACAACCAGTCAAACAGTTTCACACTTCTTATCTCTTACAATGTAAGACGTTAATTACCGTTAAAGTAAAAAGTTTCTAAAATTAGTGATATCTAACTTCGATCTTGTGAAAATGATATCGCTTTCCTTATTTCTCTCTGGGACGTAGCTATTGTTGAAGAATCAGGTATTTTTCTGGCGTAATTAACATCGTGTTATGTCTTCGCGCTATTTTACATTCACACCTCGTGTTCTACCGTGCAGTTTATTCCTTCCTTTTGTCTTTCGTTCATTTAAATTGTTTCCTTTCTTCCTTAAATCTCTTTTCTCCTTTTTTAATTAAATAACATTTTATGGCAGTGTACGAGTCTTGGAAGGTAAATTGTCAACTGCATCTTTTTATCCTCGTGTCTCGCTATCCAATCTTGCCATAGGTAGCGATGTATTTTTACGAATCACTAAAATTGACTTAGGGGGTGAAACAATTTAGGTCTTACCCCTCTATTTGCATTTATAAAAATATGAATTTACATAAATATCCGCATTCTAGTCGTCATTATTTTATCCTTTTCAATTCACATTGATCATTATGGCTTCTGAGCAACGGATTTAACATTATTAAAGGAATTGAGTAGAAAGTGTATCAGCGTTACGTTAAGTGGAACGATTCGATGGATTTTGCAACACGTGACACGCGTTCACGTTGGGATCCGAACAAAAAGACACCGGTCGTGAGTACTCGTACAATTTTTTGCGGTTGAAGTGCCATTCCTGGCCATTTTATACCATACTCGCCATACTCCGGTCGATAATTACCATATACCAGCAAGCTAATTATCATCGAGCCACGATTAATCAATTAAACTGTGATCCACGCGGTGTTTCCTATTTATCTCGCAATGGATCAAGATTCCGACAATGATTTCGGTAGCCAGCTAATATCCTCGATCGAAACCCGTTACACGATCTTACGCAACAATTTGCGTCCACATGTGGAGCAACTGCTGGCGGAAGAAAGTGAGCGCGGTGGTTAATGCAAATGTGGTGGAACCGTAGAAAAAAAGCACTTCTCTGTTTCTCTGCATCAATCGGAGATGTATATTTGCTGAAAGAGACACTCTGAGGACATAAATTAACTCTGCTGCATTCTTCTTGCCATTTTCTTCTCGATCCAGTGCTTTTTTTCTTTCCTTTCCTTTTTTTTTATTAAAACGATTTTTAAGTTTAAAGAAAACATGAAAGAATTTTTGTTTCAATTTTATGCTAAGGAAAATTTTTCTCAAAACGTTAGAAGCCTTTTTACTTGCAAAGACTAGAGCGAAAGAAATCGTATTTAAAATAGGGCGGTACATCAATATGATTGCAAAAAGAGAAGACTGTCAAGTTTCTCAGTACACAATTCATTTCATCGATTTATTTACTGCTAATTATTAATTCGTCTTTAATTTGCTATATCAGTGTGCTATCGCTACAAATCTATCGAAGTAAAATTATTTTTTCGACCATGACCAATTTTACGATCTCACAATATCTCTTCTACCAACAGTACCTACAACAAAATGATCAGACAGCGTAACTCTTTCGCAAGGAAACGTCGGTGTTCCGATTGTTTCCTATCGATGTCGAATAAACTTGGACACACAGTACCCTTCTAACTTATGTCCGAAACTTTCTCCAAAGAGAATCGAAAGACACGAATAAGGGGGTAACTTCTCGATCGGATCGAGAGCCGAGCAACTGTTTCGAGCTCAGCTCGTGCGTGTACACGCAGTTAGCCGATGATCGAAATAACAAATTTCCGGAAGAGAAAAGGGGCCTCGTCTAAATTCCTCGGTTTCGCAATCGACCAAGCGCATTAAACTCAAGAACAGCTGCTCTGGAATGGAAAATCGTGAAGAACACGCGCCCACGAGAACACTTTCGTACAGCGCATTCCATGCGTAGGTGTACGTAGTTGTTCAACTTTTTTGTCCGATAAACAGATCGCTGCGACGCCTTGATATCCATCCCACTCTTTCAAATCATTGTTCTATATTTGTCGCTGATGTTACTTAATTCGAATCTAAACGCAGCTCCGGAGAAATCTTCGTAGTTGAGTTGTTTTAAGTAGAATGACAGAGGAGAAGGGTCGAAACGCTTAAGAATATTCTTGTCAAATCAAAATGAAAATCGACTACAGCGTCGTTCTGAAACCAATATAAAACCAAGAAAAAATGGCAGTTTCGTAGGAATTTCATAGAAACTACGGACAAATAACGATTTTATAGAACTTGCATCGAGAACGGAAGAAAAAATATCATTTTTATAGAACGTCAATAGAAACACGAAACGTGTACATTAGCGTAGACGAGAGACACGCAGTCGCGGTGCGATGCCAACAATGAGAGCGTATCCCCATGAGAAAAAGATGAAGCATCGAACGTTCGGTATATATAGCACGTTACCCAAGTCTCTCACGGCTAGAGTGGCGTTTAATATTTATTACGTAGGAACATCGAGCAGTGTTTTGCTCCGTACTACACGAACGGTTGCATAACAGAAGCGTAGAGAAAGATACAGCGGCTCGTAGAATTATTAGGTTGAGTCGTAGGCTCGTTTACATTTTGCTAAATAAATGCGATGAAACGTAATCCGATCAAGCAGTACATTTAAATACGTTGTAGGCGTATTTTTGTAAATCTGTTTAGTAAGAAGCTTTTAAATATATACGTTAAAATAGGTTGTAAGCGAGACAGCTGTAAGTATTTCATTCTGCAAGTATTTCAGCTGCAAGTAATCCATTTCAAAAATTGTTCGTTTCTAGATTTGATAATCCTTGTAAATCTAAGATAACGAAAGAAAATTAAAAACCTTGTGAAAGTACATTCGATCGTATCAAGTGCGAATCACTTCATTTGATCGAATATACGAGGATTAAAATCTTATTCCGGAAGAAATATTTAACAATAACGATAGGAAGAAATAAAGTAAGGAGAAAGAGCGCCGAATTTAGCATTGAAACACGCGGATATTAATCAGAATGATAGCAGTTAGGTAATCTCGGAGATAGTAGTAATGGGAAGCATTGGTAAGACAATGCGGGTAGGCCTTGAACGCTTTTCAAAGTAGATCTAGACGTTCGTAAACGACGTGCTATGATACGAGTGACGTGTAAATATATAACAAGAAACTTCAGTAGCTTTTTTCGAAAGTGACTAGGATGTCCTAGAAAAATGGAGCGATGTAAAGGATCGGATGTGAAAACGAGGTTCAAAAGGAAGGGGAGAAACGCGAGATAGGATTGGTGTAAAGAAAACGGACACGGAGCTGACGTTCGACATCTCGAGGTCGTCTGATGTTTTCTGACGAGCAGCAAAGCAAGAAAAAGAAAAACAGCGGTTCCGTTAATTACACAATTTTTAAACCATTAAGTGGAACATTTATTAGTTGGAATTTAAATCTACTTCTTGCGGAACGTCTACAATTGCTAGGCATCGAATTAGGATCACGTCTATCGTAGGTGGAAAATTCACTTTTCTAACTACGACATATCATATAGCGGAAGATAAAAGTATGGTTCGTTATAGAAGGAAAGAGGAAAATATATTTTCTATATTATTAAACGAGATATGTAGACAATCGGGTATATATAGCAATTATTTCATTTATTTATATCAATTATGGTCGATTATTTCATAGCCAGACAATTCGCTCAACTTGAATGCCAGTGAAAATATCTAGAGTTTAATTAAACCACATGTGCGCTCATCGTCATACTAAATGCATTAGTTATGCAATTTACAAAATGCCGATGACAAAAATTCGGAATGTTTAACGTAACAATGACAGCGGAAAACATATAAGATCGTAGAAAATAGTCGAAAGCAATTATTTGGTAGGATTATAAAGAAGAAGAGACAGCTGTTACGTAAACAGATCCGTCCGTGCTACTTTCTGTTACAACTACCACATCGTAAATATTGTCACAATTGCCGTGTCGTGATTATTAATCACGCTAATTCTATCTTGTCGTAATTAATTCTTTCCGTCGATCGATTCCTGTCAACTTGTTGCGCAACACAATTAAGCAAAACGTTTTCTACAAGTTGTCAGCTGTAAAGAAGAAAACATACGTAAAACCCTCAATTAACTAATCCACGCGGTATAATTTAATAATATATGTCTTACATAATGGAATACAGTAAAACGTTAATAGAATTTTACAGGATTTGGATTATGTGCGCAGGATATACTTTAAGTGATATTAAAGGAAATACAGTCAGTGAGAAAAGTATTCTGTCGACTAAATATTTCACATTCAGTTTCTAAAATATGCAATTTAGAGGCTTTAAAAGCAGAGAATGAAATAAGTCGCGTCAAAAACTTCAGTTCCACAATACACGATACGCGTATTCGTAAAATCATTCTATAGCCAATATATAAATACTTTTGGTGCCATTAATTGATAGCTACCAAATGACAGAAAAGTAAGGCAAGTGAATATATTGTAATATAAGCCAACTTAAGAAGGATCTTTTAAACTGATAGAAAGACTTCAGATTCAAGTTTAATGCAAGCGTCGAATCAAATACTTTTGTAAATCTCTGTGCAGAGAAACTTAAGAGGCCTAGAACGTCTGCTTATGGTTTTTACAACTAGCTTCGTGAAAAGACACGAATTAGAAGGAACGAAACACGCGATATCTTAGTAAGTACGTAAAACTTTCAAGAAAGACGGAAATCTCGCAACGAGGATTACGTGCATTGACTTTATGCATGAGATCGACTCGTACGAATGATCTATGTCAGTCTATGAAAACCGACTGATTATTTATCGATTCGTGGAATTGTCAGATTAAATCTATTCCGATCGTTGAAAAGCCGAACCACGGTCTGAACGGAGTATTTACGTGTAACGAACTTTGATCGATGTCGAAAGACTCATCAGAATCGTAAAATGACGTCGTTAATTGACACATTAAGAACCATTTCCTGGTAGAATTTCAAATTACACATTTTATCGTAATAGCGTGACTTCGTTAACGTCCGGTATATCTTCCTGGCGCTATCATTAGTTATTTATTATTCAATCGAGGATGACTTCTGATCACTTCTTACGACCAATACTTAATCCAATCTTTCCGACTCTATCTAGTCTCGTCGAAACGAAACTCGTTTCGGATGTGCAGAATGCTATAGTCATCAGGTTGAGGACGATTATGCAGATTCAGGTTTTCATAAATACGACCAAAAGAAATGGAACTTAAACAAGAACTCGTTTCATTCGATGAATATTATACAATTTAGATATTTTGTATATTTTTTAATTCATACGCTACGCTTCGTAACAGTAAAACCATTCTAAAATTTGCAATCTTTATATGTCGTAGTTAACGTAGCAAGAAATGACATGTTTCGAAACATATTAGGAAACGATATTTCCTAAAATATGTAGATTCGACGCAAGATGAACGGTAAACGATATCGAGTTTTCCCCGACTTATTAACGCGCAATAGCCGATGTTAAAAAGCTGTAAAACGTTCTTTTGCGTAATGAATCTGTAGTTTGAACAAACAGATACTAATTACAACATTGTATCAAATCGATGGCGTCATTTATGGACATTAATCGACCTTATCTTTCACAACGATCTGCAAAACCATCGATAGTTTCATTGAATGCGAATCGCGTGAATTCCCTCCCGGAAGAAATGTAATAAGCATAAATTGACTTCGAACGATAACGTTTGACATGCAAAAATATCAAACGAGCGATCTACCGCTTCGTTGCTTCATCGGTACTTGGACGAGAAGCGATGTTTTCTTCGTTTGCCAATGAACATCCCGATTAAAAGATACACTGACATTTGAAACTGGTCGATCTACCAGTCTCTGACCAGTCGTATATAAATCGTGAGCACTTAACGAAGAAGGGAAATTTGGTTATTAAAATTGGCGGGCATGTAACAAAAACGATCTTGGTCCATGTTTGACTTTCTCTAGTTCCATGCTTAAATGAAATAACTGTTAATCGAAAAATATAATTAAGGTTTGATACATTTCCATCTTTCTTAGACAAATTATGTGTCTCTGCAATTACATCTAGAGATTGGCTCACGAAAGTATTTGCATACATTTACCATAGAAAACTTTTATACGTTAAATTAATAAAAATAAATTAATTAATTATATACGTTAAATTAAACATTTTGACACATTAATGCTGCAATATGACACGACTATCGTGAGTATATTGGTCAAATTTGAAACCAATCGGGAAATGTATATAGAAGATATACCATGCTACCAGATTAGTCCTTTCAATTATTTCATATTAAAATAATTCTTCTTGATTATCGCGTGACGTAAAAATCAGAAATCTAACAAAAATGGACCGATCACTCTTCTCTGGGTAGTGAAGTCTCCAAATGAAGTATTCGTGGAAATTAGTTTCATGCTCGGGACTATTACTTTCATTCGTCGGTATAGCAAAGTAAGAAGGAAAGGTAAAAAGAAAGAGAAGCGTGTAATTTATAGACGTGGACTTTGGTTTTCTCGCGCGTATCCACTTACAATGTATTACGAACGAAACCTATACACGCTTGCACGCGCCAACATTTTCCTCTTGCCTTTGTTCTGCAATTGCTCTGCTTTCCTTATCGACGATTGGGATCTCGTTTCAGGGACTGGCTGGGAAAAATGGGATCTTTTCCAAAGATCCAGTAGCCACGTTGCCAGAACAGCTTCGTTCGATGGCTTAGGCGGCCTGGTTTTTGTTCTTTTATCGTTTTTCCAACTACAGTATCATCCGGAGCTAGACGTTTATTGAATCTACTATTCTATTACTCCATTTGAATAAATCGCATGTTTATCTGCAGTAATAATTAGGAAAACCGAAGCAGATTCTCCCAAGGGTTACCGATAATGTCACGATGAGTTAAAGTATCTCAATTAAAGAAACTATCGTATTCGTAAAGTTTATTAAAAGATTTAAACTTTATTAAAAGACTTTGGCGGATAACTACATGCCATTATATTTGTATAACGATGTATCGCGTATGTTCTAATAAGTATTAAGATTAACGAACTGTTTATAACCTGATTTCTCTTTGCGTACGAGAAAAAGAATTCTTATCACTTACGCTTCGCCATTCTAATGGAAAAAACCAATAGCTAATAACTGTTATAAACGAATTACTCAGCGATGGAATAATAGCGCAATAATAAAATGAACGTAAAATATGTCGTTTTTTAAGTCATGTAGCATTATAGATGTTTAACAGAGATTTTGTTCGCAGACTGAGTCAAAGACCAGGATTATAAAGGAATGCTGTGAAGGCTACAAAACGATCTCATCCAATAACGAGGAGACATCGCCTTCAGGCATCAAATGTGTGCCTGTTTGTGAAAAATGCCCGTCGGGGATTTGTACCTCGCCAAATCAGTGCCACTGTATTCCCGGCTATGAGGATGACAACTGCAATACCGGTGAATCTATTTTGTTCCTCTGTTATTTCAAATCTACATATTTGGTATATCGTGTATCGTATATCGATCAGAAATTAAAGATATTAAAATATTCCTTTGCTTCCGTGGAAAAAAAAAGAAAAAGAAAGGAAAAAGAATGAAGAAGAATGTGTTGCGAGCCCTTCAATTGCAATCGCGTATTTCTTGCTAACACGGACAAGCGGTCGCTTCGCAGAACTCGAAATGAACAAACTACGAAAGTCCGCAATAGGGCGGATATATTTCACGCTCGATGAAACAGGCCGACCTTCCGTAGTCGTAAGAACGCGTGCGAGCAGCGAATAATTTTCACCTAGCCGGTGTTACGATTCTGAAATCGGTGATTCGATACTCGGCCGTGTTCTCCCCGCTCTCTTTCACGTCGTGCACGCGTCAAGGTATCGGTTACTCGAGAAAACGGAAAAGTAACGACCAGGTGGTTGATTCATTCGTTGTACCATTAGTTGGAGCTATGGGGAGAAAATGTAAGAAAAAAATGCGCAAACTTCACAGTTTAATCGATAATTACATCACGATTCGCGAGAGAATCCGCTTTGTTTTATTCGCAGTATGTCCACCGGGCACGTGGGGCTTGGAGTGCAAAGAGAAATGCAACTGTACCGAGAGTGTACCTTGCAATCCCGTAAATGGACACTGCATTTGTCCGCCAGGATTACGTGCAGAAATGTAAGATCATCTATATATATATACATACGTCATCGCTTTGCTAGAACAGTGACAGCATTCGAAAGTCGTTGATTTTGAATTACGCTAGAATCTGCCATGTTCAAATAGAGAGGCAGAAATGTTCGAACGATGGAACTTTCCCATGATATTTTATTTCTTCAAATAGAGATCGAGGAGATTCTCAGTTTGTTTTAATATCTATGAACCGTACGATCTTTTGCCCACTAAACTGCATAAATTTTCGGCGTGACGAGGTACATCCTCGTCAATCCTTTCGCTCGATTCATACGAAAATGTATTTTTGGTAATTGTGTCACTCTTTTAGCAAACAGACGACAGAAAAATTTGTCCACGTGAAATACGTGATCGAAGAAAGAGCGCGGACTGACAGTGGAATGTGATCTGGGTTAAAGGAACATCGTTGCTTAGTTAGATTCCTCTCGATAATTGGCGTTGCTACAGTTACTGCACGCTTCGTGTAACAATCGCGCGATTAATAAGAACTAAAATAGATTCTTCAAAGAATAGCGACGTTAAAAAGCAAAGAAGAAAAAAGATTATGATTCATGGTGACTAGGTTGACTCAACAAGTTCTATCGATTTCTACGCGTCGTGTTTATCGTAGAATTACACGAACATGCTGTACAACCTGTTGATTGAAACACAGCCTAATAAGTGCTCCAATAATGCATACCGTGACACACGCTTACTTCGCGTGGCATACGTAATTGCGGTTTTCACCTCCAGGTGCAATGAGCCGTGTCCAAGCGGTCGCTGGGGACCTGGATGTGCGTTTCTATGCGACTGCAAGGATTCGACCGGCGAATGTCATCCAGAAACAGGTCGATGCATTCGTGATGATCTGGATAACACGGTCTTCGTGGAGAACAGCAGCTATTCCCGAAACGCGGACGAGGAAAACAGCGTTACCGTGAATTTCACGATCGTTCAACTTGATAGAGAGAGTTCGCGAATTTTGGAAACGGCAGAAACTACCACGGAAGGTAATAAATGACAGTTTATGCGTTTATGGAGAAGTTATAGCTGCAAGAAAGCACAAAACACATACACACATATATATACGTATATGTCGGAGATGAAAGGACATCGAGGCCTTTCTTTTGGAGTGATTGAGAAAACCCCCAATATCCCAGCCCGGACTTTTATTGTAGCTACCCTTAAGCAATAAAAATAGGAAACAGTTGTAAGACGCCAATTCGATTATGTGTACTCAGAGTTTATGACGATGGGCTTGGGCTCCAGGTGACATAACGAATCGCCGAACGTAGCCGCGGTCACGGGACGGACATGTAACAACAGAGGTATGGAATAATTATGCAGCTCTCCTTAAAAACAAAGATTGATTCGAGAGGTGGGGAGAAGACCATATAAGGGCAGTTCCATTTGTACGGTTAGTTAGTTAGTTATCGAGAAAGTTATGGAGTTAGTTATTGAGAGAGTCATTACGACTGGTACGTCGAGTCACACCAGGATCGTTTATCAGATCGTATTCGTCTTCCCGTGGCCGTGGATTCGTATCGAACCTAAATTCATTGTCATCGACCTCTCGTTTGTCCGATTGCCGTCATTACCTGTAACCTCTTGTAATCATCACCTCGGTACCAATAACGATCAGCTAGAATACATAATCACGATGGTCAATTCGAGTGAAGGTTCATCAGACGCCCATACTTCCAATCCTTCTCCGACATATATTACATTCAAAATAAAAGTATACCACTGTTTACAGAAACATTCGTGCTACAGTAGTAAATAGATTGCGAATATTTATGCAAATTCATGTTTTTATAAATATAAGAATATTGTAAGAATAATATACAGCTAATTGATGTATAACATAAGAATTAATTATAAGAATATTTAAAGATGATATTTAGTCAGGAAATCGTTTTACTTACTAAATATTCTAATATCTTTCGAATATTGTATATGTGTTTTCCGTGCATTTTTGTACCTCGAAATTTACCAAAAAATTTCGCAGTCTAGTAGTAAATAAGACGATGCGTTAGATATTTATTCACGTGATGCAACCGTTAGTCGAAAGTCGCGATCCTAAATACACAGCACGTCGAGCAAATATCTTGACTTTGAATAAGAGGAGATTGATGGCAAATAGATTTATATAATTTATGTAATAATCGTTGTTCCATTTGACGAATTGTTGGACGATATGCACGAAATACTAGCCACGGCGGATAATCCTAGTAAAACAACGAGCCCGGAAACTACCAACGTCTCGACTACGGATGAGAAGAAAATTAGGACACAAGCTCGCGAGGACGGAAACTCGAGCACCGCCAAGCCTGTCATCGTTTGGGTTTCCGTACCGGAACGGAGGGGCAACCTGGACAGGGATCGAGGGAAATTCGCGATGAAAAACTCGTTTGCGAGACACGTCGATGATAACATTAATCTGCAGGATATCGGTCCGCCTAAAATCGATTACGTCAAAAATATACATAAAGGTAATATACATAAAGATTTTAAGTGGAATCTCGTATTTTTCACTAAATTAGTTGACGCAGCTCGCCATTCTGTATGAGAACATGACGAATAATTTATATCAAACACTTGTTAGTGTGGGATATATTTTAATTTTGAATATTAAATGCTAACCACAAGTGCGATTATATAATTCTCAAGAGTTTCATCTGGAATCTAAGCTCGCGATCACTGTCTTTTATTAATCGTCATTATGAAAAATATAAATTTACGCAGACATCCGCAGTCTAATAGTAATAACTTCGAACAGACGTTCAACCGGCCCCAATTTCCATGGACATCGCCCTAATCGTGATAGCATCGATCGTATCACTGGGTCTGACCTCGGTAACAGTGGTGATGGTTCTCCACATGCGTTCGAAGCTATTGGAAGCAACAAGAATCTCGATCTACGAAGAAGGGAAGACGAAGAACCAAGAAAATTCAAGCGCAACGAAAATCTCATCGATAGTCACCGGTACTCTTCCCCGTGAGTGCTATATGTCTCGAAAAATCCTGCTTTTTCATATCTGGGTGAAGTCTACGTGTCCTTGACCTCGATTTCGTCCACGTAATTTTACCTCGATGACCATCTTGAAGTACTCTCTTCAAGCGTGGATTATTCGAGGAGAATTAAAACGGTATCCGGTAACGCGTTTTCCCTTTTTCTCCAAGGCCACTGCATTCGATTCCTCACTCATGGTGGTGTAACATACGCTGTTACTTCGATGGTCGAAAAAATCAAATTTTATAAAAGGAAAGACCGTAAGACTAAAGGGTGAATCAAGTAATCGAGCAAACGCTTCGAAAGCTTTAGCTTCTTTTTTCATTCGTCTTCTGGAAAACAAATTTACTCGATAAACAAGCTTCTACTTAAATTAAAAGCTATTTAATCATAGACATATTCTATGTATGATTCTATCGTAGAAACCCCAATTCGCCTGGTACCACTGTTTGCTCCAGAGTCTATAGCGATGCCATCGATGACTAACAACGATCTCACGAGCAATTATGCCAATGGAGCTGCCACGATCGGTCTCCGTATATCTGGCAATTTGCATGGTGAGCATATATACGTTTCCTTCTACGAAGATTCATTCGCCGTTCCTTCTCCAGAATCTACTATTCATCCTATTACTATTCGCTATATTACTATTTCCTTTATTTCATAATTCTTTGTTTTTATTTTACATTTCCTAGGTCTTCTGCAAGAGGATCATTACGATCGACCATCAGCGACGCGGTTTCACCTGCAAAGCGATTTCGACTCGAACACGGAACACGTTTACGACGAAATTCCTTTACAATCGAGTCCCTTGAATTTTCGTAAAAACACGTGATTGAAAAATAACGTCGAATTAGAAAAAAAACAACGCTTTGGATAGAAAACCGTAGCTAGAAATCACTCTGATGCGTGAAAGAGTAAAGGGGAAATTTACGAGGGATCGAATAGCTCAATTAGTGACACGTTTAATCAAAAAAATCTCTATTCGTAGAAAGAAGACGGGAAAAGGCGAATTAAGTATGATGAACGCGCGACCCAAAGTAGAACTAACAATAGGCCGCATTCTGAATAGAAAATCCCAAACGTCTGGTTAAGAATTTCTCTATTATTCCGAACATCAAAGAAGAAATCTATGAAGAACCAGTAGTTCGACTAGTTTCGCATTTAGTTAGAAAAATTGTTAAATATTTGAGGAACAAAAACGAAACGAAAGTGAATAAAGTGTCAGGGACGTTTATGTGCAGTTGTTCAAGAGTCACGCTCACGTGCGATTCCGGAGGCGGATGTGAGCTAGCCAGCGCGTCTACGGGACGAAGAAAAATCCAACTGGACTGGTTTCCGACCTTACGCAGCCTCGTCTGAACGTGAGCAAGGCTGAACGTGATTGCAATCGGTTCTCGATCAGGCAGAAAACCGTTCGTGGCACCGATTAAATTATTCGCTACGGGGCGTGTACCCACAAGGAGACTTTTCCTCAAACTCGTTCGCGTCAATCGGCGACCATCTAAAACTCTTTGAACGCGTTTACGTCAGCCATGAACGCACTTGCACGCAATTCGATTAATCCAAACGTCACAAAGGGAAATTTTACGTTAAATAATTTTCTTTTAAATAATTTTTAAGCGAAACGATATATCTTGTAACATAACATGTAACATATCGTGCGGATTGCAACGTTTTTATATTTAGTATACGAACGATTAAGTATATTTATTATATGGAATTTTCTCGTTTTTTTATTTCGTATAATAAATAGAAAAACAGGAGAAATCTATATTGCAACGTATACAAGATATGCATATATCTATGCCGCGTAAATGTAACTTAGAAAATAAGGAAACGTAAAATATCTGCGCGTGTCAGAACTGATCCAACTTTTGCCATTGGAGGCTTCAAAATGTACGAAGTAATTTAACCCGCGTTTCTCAAGGATATGTTATCGATTTAGACGAAACGAACATTATCGTAGATGTAAATAAGTGTTTTGTAAGTGTTAAAGCCATGGGTAAATCCAAAGATTTCGAGATTCAACCAAAGAGCTTGCTTTAAACGTAATCCAAAGTTTACGTTTAAGATTTGTCTAGCAACATCTCAATTACATTTATATCTTCGCTTATGCGCTGACATCATCGATAATAATAGATTCATTTCGAATCCGTGTCAGGCGTTTAACGAACGTCGTAGTGACGTTCGGTAAAAAGAGAAAATATCGAAATAGATAAGTCGTAATTAGGATAGAGCTTGCGTAATCGTATTTGTATCAGCGTGTCCAATTCTTCAACCACGCGTTACCACGATAAAACAATATTCTCGTAATCTTTGCATTCGTCGTAATCTGGACGATTTCTCATTAAATTCCCGGGAATTTCATGGTTTTATTGACCTTGACATATGTTGTCAAAGTCAACTTTCTCATTAATTTCGTTTGTACATATAGTCATCGCGCATCTTTTGTTTCGATTTTAGTATAAACATGTACACAAAAATATTTTTTACGATTGCATCGACTTTAGATTACGTAATACCGAAAAATTCAATTGTAAGGCTATCACGAAACTATCGCAGATGAAATAAAAATTTTCCTACATGGACAATTGATATCGGATTAATAAAGTGTGCTCCTTTTTTATATAATTACCATTCTTGCTCCTGATCAATTACGGTGGATCGTTTACGAATTATCACAACACGAGTCATAACATCCATTTTATCGTACTTTAAATAGGACAGCATCATACCGTCTCTCCCGCTTACTCGTTTTATCTCGTTCGTGCACTGCATCCTCTTTAAAGCAACAGTATCGATGGATTATATAAACTGGCAATATACGAGCTTCACGCGTTGTTCGTATACAGTGGCTGACGAAAGTAATCAAGTACTTGTAGACACCTTTTATGAATATATTATGCTTGTTATACGAAAAACATAATGATAATAAAAAGCGTACAACTTGAAAACTTTATTAACATTATAACGAGGCTGGACTATGTGATTTTAAAAAGCGAGTTACAAATAAATCTAAAAATATGTACAATTCGGAGAACCCGTATACGAAAATCCAAACGAATCTGGTTTTCACTCTCACGTGTTTCCGATTTTTTCACTCCGTTCTACTATTGACCTTTTTAATCGATAGAAACGAATCACGTTATTCATAGTAATAATTAAAGGAAACGACTACCAATTTCTACGACTGAATTTTTAATTAGAGCCCGGAAATGTTTTTTAAATGCGATAAAAAGAAAGGAAATAATTATGATAAATCGGAACGATATACAGGGTGCATAAAAAGAGCGAGTGAGCGATATTTATGAAACATTATTTTAGATATCAAGACAGTGAAGAAACTTCCTGGTCTGTTTCTCAAGTTCTAAGTCATTTAGTTTTACACGCTAAAAAATATATCGATATCTGCGTGTACCAATGAATCACCTGACGAATCTTTTTCTCTATTTCACTCACATTCCATCATTCTCACTCTGATGAAAAATTAAATATAACGATCGAAATTTTATTATCGTTTGCTTCCTCGGAGTGAAAAGCTGGAAATGCGGGTAAAATAAAAAAAAAAGGTTCGTCAACTAACTCACTGGCCCATGTCAGCTACTAACGTATTGTTAGGGTGAACTTGGATTATTTCTAACTTGGAAAATAAATCTTGAGCGACCATTTTTACACGTGAACTTTCTTCGTTGCTTTATATCGTAACATTCTTTTAAATAAGCTGCAAATATTTATGCAGATCCGTATTTTTACGAACACGAGTATACAAATATTTATTTCACCCGCTAAATATTGCAGCGACTATTCTACTTTGATCATCTTATGTATGTTTTTGATGTTACGTGTATTCTGTGCATTCTTGCATCTTTAAATTTTCTATAGACGCGTAAATATCCGCAGTTTGCTTATAAATATACGCTTATTTTTACACTCTGTATAGCTGGCTTTCCACTACCTTCGATGATTTTTAAAAATCTCGATGAACGGGAGAGGGGCGTATAATTCGCTGAATTTCGACACACGAATGCTGTCAGTTCATAAACACTTCTACGAATAGCTACGCAATCGAAAGAGACGCCGTGGCTCCGCGGTGACCCCGAAACGTTATCAGAAGAGATGTAATCCTGCGCATCGAGAAAATAAGAAACCAGTAATCCATTGGTGCTCGCGCATTCAACATGTACAAAACGTTGTTCGTCAGTTCGGTTCTTTGGACATTGTTGGTATCTGACACCTTGGCGATCGAAGGTGTCAAGGGCCGTCACGTTCATCACGATCGACCGAGTCCTGTCTTGAACAGCACCGTGCAGGCTGGACTTTGCTACAAGAGGATACGGTGAGTGGAACGAGAAAATTCGATAACGAAAACGACGGATGTTTTTCCGCGTTAAATCGCAAAGATGCAAATACGCAACGAGCACGACGCGACGTTTAACCCTGGTTATCGCCACGACGCCCACTGAATTCGTTCATTTTCTTTGCTTCTTTTTAGCTACGCGGATGCGTTAGCATTGAACGCCACGGGTCAGTTCCCTCACAACACACTTCCTTCGACACCGCAAGAAGGCACGGTAAATATACCACACAGTAGCTCCAAAAGTTCGACATATATCCATATTTCCCAGTGACACGTTTCTTTTTTTTTTTTTTTTATGAAATTCTATCCATCTTCAGCCATAGCACGGTAGAACTTTGATCTTTTGAACGTCTCTTATTATATCTCATAGTTTACATTTTTGCAGGCAATAGAAGGGAAATATTCCAAAAATAATTAATCCTGCTGCGATCCTTCGCATTTTAGCAGATAGAAAAGATTTGTAATATTTTGAAATGCGTACCAGTAACAATGTTTTAATATTTTGTTCGAACTTGAGATATTTCTTAACGTTAGAGTAAACTATATCATAGTCTCTGTATATTCCTCAATGAGTTCTCGATTCACATACATACACACACACAATATGGATATAAAGATCTTCTATGATAAGCGTTCAAATACTCTCATTGTATATTCCTTCCCTTTTCACCATTAGAAAGGTGGATGGATCACGATCCTAGATTGTTGTGACGGCTACGAACGTAGCTCCACTTCCGGCGATTGCAATCCTCGCTGCATCGATGGATGTTTAGGTGGAGAATGCACTGGACCAAACGTATGCACCTGTTCTCCAGGCTGGATTGCACAGAAGGGCGTGTGCGTGCCCTCTTGCGAACAACCATGCCAAAAGGACGCCTATTGCTTCTCGCCGAACGTGTGCACTTGTAAATTAGGCTACGAAGAAGAGAACGGCAACTGCAAGCCTATCTGTCCCGGTGGCTGTAAAAATGGCGAGTGCGTGGCACCTCGAGTATGCAGATGCAGAGAAGGATACGTGATTCAACCTTCGCCCGAAGGTTTCACTGGGATCGAGGGCAAAGAGTGCGTACCCGTTTGCGAAAATGGTTGTCGCAACGGGGAATGCACTGCTCCTGGAGTGTGCACTTGTCAGGAAGGGTAAATTGACAAACTTGAAGATTTCAAATGGTTGAACGTTATTAGCAAACGTATTGCCAAGGCTAGAATGTGCGAGACTCGTAAACCAGCGAATTGTTTCTTCTTCAGGTACGTTAATCCTTCGGGTGATACGGAGTCCTGTGTGCCCAGCTGTCCTTCTGGTTGCTCCAATGGCGAATGCATCGCGCCTAATGTCTGTAAATGTAAACCAGGCTTTACGCTCGATTCGACCAACAGATGCGTTCCAGAGTGTCCTCAAGGCTGCATCAACGGAGACTGCATCGCACCCAGTGTCTGTAGTTGTAAACCAGGCTTTACCCTCGATTCCACCAACAGATGCGTTCCAGACTGTCCTCAGGGTTGCACCAATGGCGAATGCGTATCTCCAGGTGTCTGTAAATGTGTATCAGGCTTTACCCTCGACTCAACCAACAAATGCGTTCCAGAGTGTGTTCAAGGTTGCACAAATGGCGAATGCGTAGCTCCTGGAGTCTGTAAATGTAGACCAGGCTTTACCCTCGACTTCACCAACAAATGCGTTCCAGAGTGTGTTCAAGGTTGCATCAATGGCGAATGTGTAGCTCCTGGAATCTGTAATTGTAGTCCAGGTTACGTTTTAGATGGCAATAGGAACTGTGTCCCAGATTGTCCACAAGGCTGTGCGAATGGCGTATGCGTTACACCAGGCGTTTGCAAGTGTAACCTTGGCTTTTCCCATGACTCCAATGGCAGATGCGTCAACGCGCAATCCGAGTCGAAAATCTCTGATTGTCAGTTCGATTGCGGTCCAAACGCCAGGTGCGTAGGTCCCAACAGATGCTCGTGTAACCTAGGATACCGCTTGGACCCAGATACCAGGAGATGCATTCCGTTGTCCAATTCCTTCGAATGCAGAAACGGTTGTGGCATCAACGGCTTTTGCGCCGGTCCTGACATGTGCATCTGCAACTACGGAATGCCCGTCGATCCTGTCACCGGAAGGTGTCCTGACTTACAGCCCCACCAGCCAACCCAGTCACAGTGCCAACCCGACTGCGGGCCAAACGGTAGTTGCGTTGGTCCCAATCGTTGCGTCTGCAACTTTGGATACATAGTCGATCCCGACACTGGAAGATGCATTCCTCAAAGGGGAACCACGGGAGAGGCTATGTGCGAACTGCCGTGCCTCAACGGAGATTGCACCGGCTTTAATCAGTGCACGTGCAAACGTGGCTACATCTTGAGTCCTTCCGACGTTACTCGAACGAGATGCGTACCAGTATGCATGGGTGGATGCCATAATGGCGTTTGTACGGCGCCAAACATGTGCATCTGCAATCCTGGTTACAGGAAAGAAGCTGGCGTCAAGGGCAGGCAGAGATGCGTCCCTGTTTAATTTGTTTCTTCGTTCTATTTCTTCGTTGTGTGCCGTATAGTCATAGATATATCCGAGTAAAGTATGTACGATCCTCAGTTAATAGAAGCGTTTTTTCATTCGCACAAATTTTCCATACCAATTATCAAGCTATGAAAAATAAAATTTTCTAATTGTTTAATTTATATTATAATAGTGGAATTATTGTAGCAACCGTCGAAGACTTTTCCGACGAAGATCATATAAAATATGACCGTATTTGAACAAATCCGAGTTACATGGATGATAGGCGATTAGAAGATGGTCATTAGGCGAGACCGTTTCGCTCACACTCAATGTTTCCCACTCGTATCTTTGAGGTATCTAAGAAATAAGCGGGCTCAAGCGAAATAACAGTCGATCATTTGCTCGCTTATACAGTACCTACCTCGATAACAAACGCGTAGTAAATCCGAATGTATATCTTACTGTATACCGAACTGTATGATTGCAAATGTATGCGTGTGTCGTAGTTGATACGAAGCAGCGATTCGAGAATGTCCTCGGCACTAGCCTTCGATTGTACAGTGTCTTTTAATCTTTGTACGATTATTTGTGAATAAAACAGATATATACGGAAATGGAGTGACATATAGTTTTGCGAATTCTTAGTGATTAGTTAGAGAGAGAGATATCTCTGAACATCCTGTTTCGTTTCATATAGTATAGGATATGAAACACTGCAGAGAACGAATGCTTTAGTATCATTCATTCATTAATACAGAACGCGTCAGAACGAGACAAATCTCAAAATGATATTTCTTTATGTCATACTTCTCGCTATTTTTCTCCAAGTTAGCGAAGTCGAGCCGGATATATACCGTAAAAGCAATTCACGTTGCGACAAAATCGTCAGGTATAGTCGTCTTGTCTTTGAAATAATGAACAAAACGATTTAATCGTCATTGTACTTCTTTCTTTTAGTTTCAGAGCGTCACGGAACGTCTCATACACGGAGAGTTATCGAGTCAGTAAATGGGCAATTTTTTACGAAACAAAATACCGATGGAGATACAGAAAAGAGGTAAACCATTTGATTCTACGCGAAGAATTTCCATTTTCGTTGAAATTAGTAGACTAAAGATATTTATGCAAAATCATATTTTTGTGTATACAAGTAAGCAAAGATTTATTTCACACAGTATATAGATTATAACGGGTATAGTATGTGCTTGGGATGTTTATATCTCGTAGCTAATGCCTCGTTAATGAAACATTTTGGAACGCCCTGTGTATCTCTACACCTTTAAATCCTCTCATAAGAGATGATCATGATCGTAAGATTCTATCTGCATAAAAACGCCCCATCTATGTACGTATACAAATTGATAAACTAAAAATGTACACGCTTAAAAAATATTTTTAGTATTACACCGACTATCGTATTGAGAAAATGTGTTGCCCTACGTATGAGATGAAATTGGACGAATGCTACCCTGTCTGCTCTCCTGAGTGCACGAATGGCTATTGCGTCGAGGATGCGTACGGTAACGATCACTTTTGTCACTGTTACATGGACTACGTTTTGTCTACAGCAAACAAACATGTTTGCGAACCATTTTGTCCTAACTGTGAAAATGGAAAATGCATGACTCCGTACGAGTGCGAGTGCAATCCGGGGTACCAAAACCAGGGTATTAAGAACTGCCAGCCGATCTGCAGTAAGCCGTGCGTAAATGGCTTCTGTGGAGCACCGGAACTTTGCACTTGTGACAAAGGTTACAAGTTACTGGATAATTCGACGTACACCTGTGAGCCAGTCTGTGAGAAAATTTGCGTGAACGGCAAGTGTACGGGGCCTAATACCTGCACTTGTCACGATGGCTACGTACAAACAGACGAGAACTCGAAACACCTGTGCGTGCCATTTTGCGAAATTCCTTGTGCACCGTACGGAGAGTGCACTGCTCCTAACATCTGCACTTGCGTCGAGGGCTATCGATTTGATAATAGGAGTTACATAATGGTAAGTGTAAAATAAATTCTTGATTTGTTACGTGAAAGTTCGAAGAAAACTCCGAATCTACGTAGATAATTGCAGTAGAATGTCGATTTTTGAAATTTATTCAATATCGGTAAAAAAGAACAAACATTTTAATGAAATAAATCAAACGAAAATATTCAAAGTATGAAGAAATACGACAGAAGAAGTGCTTCTGTTTTTAGAATACGGAATTCTTCGCCAATAAATCGGCCTGTATACCTATCTGCGAGCAGACCTGCGTAAACGGATACTGCAGTGCGCCAAATGAATGTAGCTGCCATCCTGGTTACGCAAAATCAAAAACTAAGAGGAACGTTTGTGAGCCTGTCTGCGAAGAAGGTTGCGTGAATGGGTACTGCAGTTATCCAAATACATGCAAATGTAACCCAGGCTATAAACCTCACACAACGAATCATTGTGTACCAATCTGCGAAAAACCTTGCAAATACGGGCACTGTATCGGCCACAACATATGTGCTTGCGAAGACGGCTACCATCTAACCGCAGACGACTCCTTCGTCTGTGAACCGACGTGCGAAGAAGAATGTCACTTTGGAACTTGCGTTAAACCTAACGAATGCGCTTGCAACGATGGATACTCGAAAAAAAACCGGACCGTGTGCGAACCTGTGTGTACAGAGCCGTGTATCAACGGGTACTGCGGTGCTCCTGGGATATGCGCTTGCAATTCTGGCTACAAATTCTCACACAATTCTAGTACCATCTGCGAACCTGTCTGCGACCGCTTGTGCTTCAATGGATTCTGCAGCGAACCCAACAAATGCAAGTGTCTAGTAGGGTACCGGCAACTGGAAAATAACTTCAATGCTTGTGGACCGATCTGCGAGGAAGGCTGTGTCAACGGATATTGCACTCGTCCAAACGAGTGCACGTGTGAACCAGGCTATCGATCCTCGAAGAATAATTCAAATGTTTGCGAACCTGTTTGTACACAGCCTTGTGAGAATGGATTCTGCAGCGCACCGGAGAAATGCAATTGCAAGGAAGGTTACAGTCTATCCTGGGACATTCCGAACGTTTGCGAACCTGTATGCACGGTATCGTGCGGTGTTAATGGGATCTGCGTTGCACCAGACAGCTGCAAATGCAAAGAGGGTTATGAATCGGTGGGTAACGAGACTGCGTTTACCTGTGAACCTGTTTGCGACTTTGACTGCGGAAACGGTACTTGCACATCTCCGAACGAGTGCACTTGCCACGCGGGTTACGCGAAAGACGCAGAAGATCACTGTCAGCCATTCTGCGAATTTTGCACCAATGGAACCTGCGTGCAACCTGAAGTCTGCGAATGTGACGAAGGTTTCGTTCTAATGGAAAGAGAAAATCGAAGCGTCTGCGAACCATATTGCAAGAACTGCTTCAATGGAGTATGCGTAGCACCCGGTGATTGTCGATGCAACGCTGGTTTTGTGAAAACAGATACTGATAATTCAAACGACGGTAACGACTGTGTCAGCGCGTGTAAGAATAATTGCAACGACCATGGAGTTTGCGATGTCAATAACAGAAACTGCCACTGTTATTACGGGTGGGATGGAATGGACTGTGGGGAAACACGATTTTGTATCGCGACGATGAACCACACAAACGAACGCTTAAACGCGTAAGTATTGAAAACTTTTGCATAATATTTTTGTACATTATTTTCACGTTCTTTTCATTGCAGATCGAACATCAAGTACGATGTAAACAACACGATCGCTTACGTAGTTGAAAATAGTCCAATGTGCCACCATGATTGTTTAGACAAAATCAGTAACGAGACTTTGTGCTTTGGAAAGTACGAGAACAACACAGAGGATGATACGATCTCCTGTCTGATCGGTACAGCTATAAATTTACAATTTTGTCGGAGTAAAACAAGCTTCTAATTACTTTTCAGCGATTACAAATTTTGTTACGAATATCAGTAATAATAATTAACTTTGTTACGAATTAATCAATTAAATAATCTTCTTTGTCGATTCGTTATCGCTTTACACGAATCTTTCGTGCGAATTCTATCTATTACATTTTTTAAATTGCGACACTACATCGTAGATTCCAACTGTTATCGAGTGTACGCAACACGCACAAAAGGCCTAAGTTACGTATCGATATCTGGAATCGTGGGTGCTACGGTGATTACTGGTAGCGCCGCTATAATCTACGCGTTGATACGAATGAGCTTGAGGAAGAAAATTTCTTCTGGTAATTAATGTATCGCTACGTCATCAAAATTTCCAAATGAGAGTTTCTAAAAACGCAACTTTTGAATTGTCTTTTACAAACGCAGATAATACGCCAACAACGTCGACCCAGGAACAAGTCTCTTTAATGCCTGAAGAGGATAGCAACCTGTAACTGGAAGACGAACTTTATTCATCGTTTCATCTCTTTGTTAAGCTATTACATCGATGCATCTAAAATATATTTTATAAATAAAACATTCGTCACATATTCCATCAGTTTCGATCTAACTCAATCCCTCCCACTTTTCGAAATATTAATTTGTTTCGTTACTTAAAATTTATAAAGGCTACCAGATCTAGAATTGAGAAACTTCATTCGTAATCTCTTTTAAGAAAATTTGTGCATTAAAAAGTTTTTTAACACTAGAACTACCGATAGTTAACACGAAGCTATTTCTATCACAACCAGTCAAAATGACTGGTCTTTAAAAAATATATAATAATAGAATATTTTCATATCTTTCGATTTATTACTTTCTTACAGAATACAGAGAATTCCATGTTATGTAGTACATTTTTGGTATTATTAATCCAGCTGGGACCATGATCCCTAAACGAGGGTTGACATATTTATAAAATTGTAGAACCAGTCGTGTTGACTGGCGTGGTATTTCTAGTGTTAGCATCTAGCGATCTAGCGATCGATCCAGAATTTTCCTGATAACTGATATCGTCATATTGAATGATACGCAGTAAAAATTTTAAAAACGTGTGGGAAGTTGTACGGAACGAGGAAACTGATTAATTGGGTTTCGATAAACAGATTGCAAGACCCTTTTACACTTCGAAAAGTACCTGTCATTTTGACTGGTATTGGTATAAGTAGGATACGAAATTATTTTCAGTTTGAATACATAAAAAACAAAATAAAATTCATTATATTATCCTTTTAGTTATCGTTACGAAAGTTATTACATCATTGCGGGAAAAAATATAACACGAAGTAAAAATTTTAAAATAAAATTATAAAACCAGTCAATTTGACTGGTGTGATAGTTCTAGTATTACACAGAATGCAGAATGCGTTTAATCGCCTTTATATACTAAATTTATTTTTCGTTCAACGACCTGATATTATCATTCTAATTGATAAAGTAAACGAGCAGAAGTATATATCCTTGTTTTTTTTTATACAAAGATATAATCAGCTAAGGAGTGGTAATTCCGCAAATCTATAAGATACATGTGTGTATTATTACTTTCCCCCATGTTTATACATATCAACGAAGAGATAAAGCAAAAATGCTATTAACCTTCCGTGGGAAAACATATTTTTTACACCTCCCGTAGGCAACCTGAGTCGTTTACAGGACAAAAGAAATTTTTATTGCTTGCCGTTCTAGCAACCTACTTGAACCAAATTCTCGTCGATTCGAAGTAGTGTCTACTTTTTTAGGCAATGGAACCTGTGGATCTTCTTCCCACTCCCCCCCTTTTTTCCAAGATATTCAAAAATGAAATTTCACCCCGGATATAAACGAGCCAGGTTGCCCACGGTTGGTTAAAATTTGTGACGAAGCATCCTCTGTGTAACTCTGACGACAAAATTGTCTGAACCTCCGCGATATAGAGCATCCTGTCGATAACGCGAAACAGATAAAAGAAGTCGAGCCCATCAATTGCAGCATTTAGCTTCAGTTTCAGTAGCAAATTGCTCGTATGAACGAAAGGACGAGAAATATGAGATACATTAGTGGTATAGTCTTTATAAACTCTATCCTTATAACAGGCGTAATAATGTCGTCGTGGTCGACCAGGCAACCGAAAAACGAGTTGGATGATTCGGACCATGAGTGCACCGTGAGCTTCAGGTAACATAGAAACTACCATATTCATCGGTGTACGGTTGAACTGCGTTAGTTTAAACTTATTGGACAAACAGTTTGTATAATTGCAATTCATATAACCTATCTATCATTTTTCGTTCACACGATAGAAATGATTGATTTTAAGTGGCAAAAGTTCAATTGATCGGGCATTAACCAAGATTTCATTCCAATAAATGAAATTCAGATGAATTTCTGCTGTACAAGAAGATCGTACAAGACTGCAAACGAATGGCAAAGGAACGTTTTTGTTTCAGTCGGAGGGAAGAACGATTCGTGCCGTATACGGAAACGTACAAGGCTCGGAAATGGGGACTTTTTTATGTGATTAAGACTCGAACAAACTACAGGAGCGAGGTATGGAACAGGGAAGAATCAAAGTCATGAACGTCCGGTGATTATTTCCTTACCTGTGATACACTTTGTATCTTTAATTCTTTTAATTCCTAATTTACCAGTCAATCAAAATTTTGAGGGGATGAAAGAATTACGCTTAATAAGAGGAAAATATTCTTAGCTCTAAAACCAATTGTACGAGCAATTTTGGTAATATAGGATTGATCGATAGCACGCTGAATCCGAAAACTGCTTGTAAAAAGTAGAAGATGCGTCTTATCATGTTGTTTTCCTGTAGCCTTCAAATATAATAATATATACTTTACTTTTGATGTTATATATATATACATATTTCTCCATTTGTGTACATTAATTAATGCCTATTAAGGATGTGTTGTAATGTGGATAATAGAAGATGGCTGTTTCCTATTAAATCACTAATAGGAAGCGGATGTGCGATATGTAATATAGTAATAACAAAGTATTAGATAGTAATTGAGACCGAAACAAACCAAAGAAGCACAATGCCTTGTAATCCGTAACCGAAGCAATAAAGATAATATCTACATGTCACAAATACATAAATATGCACAGTCTATCGATGAGAATCGCTATTACAGCTTAGCAACAATCTCTTCTGGTTTTCAGTACAGAACCACTTGGGTGACCGAGAAAAAGTGCTGCAGCGGTTACGTGAAAAGTGACAACGTCTGCGTGCCAGTATGCTCGGTTCCTTGCATCAATGGAAGATGCGTAAAACCAAATACATGCGAATGCGAACAAGGATTTAGTCACCAGTATCTACCGTTCTTGTGCGAGCCAGTATGCGAAGGGAACTGCACGAACGGCGTTTGCCAGTCTCCCAATAAATGCATGTGCAACATTGGCTACGAATTGTCCGCTGACAAGTTGCACTGTGAACCAATTTGCCAGCAAAATTGCGAACAGCTAAATGCTCGTTGCATGGGGCCGAACCATTGCGTCTGCAATCCCGGCTACGAGCTATCCGATTTACTGTGCAAGCCGATTTGTAAAATGCCATGTGAAAATGGCAAGTGCACAGCGCCGGACGTTTGCACTTGCAACGATGGTTACGAACTTACGGATATGTTCACCTGCACGCCTAAGTGCGAGCAACCTTGTAAATACGGCAATTGCACGGCACCAAACAATTGTATATGCAACCCAGGATACCAACAGAACGAAGCCAAGGACTGTGAGCCGATCTGTAGCAAACCCTGCGTGAATGGAACTTGTATCGCCCCGGAAGTCTGCAGCTGCGACCCAGGTTACGGATTATTGAACGATTCCAAGTATGTTTGCGAGCCAATGTGCGAAAAGGCTTGCGTAAATGGAACCTGCACAGCACCTGACATCTGTTCTTGCCACGACGGCTACCAAGTTAGCAGTGATGACACGATGAAGCACGTGTGCGAGCCAATTTGCGAGAAACCTTGCGGAAACGGAGCGTGCACCGCGCCAGGAGTTTGCAACTGCACGGAGGGTTACTGGTTCGAGGAAGAGGAACGAACGTGCGTACCGTTTTGCAAGATTCCTTGTGAACCTGGCGGAACATGCGTGGCACCGGACACTTGCAGTTGCTTCGATGGATATCGAACGATCGATACGAACGTGAAGGAAAACGAAGTGAGTAAAAGTGTGATCTTTCGATTCGTGTCTTTTTGACTAGGAGCTTTAGAATCCAGATTTTGGTCCCTGCTGGTGGCTCAAACGCATACGCTGATGTACAGTGGATTGCGTGTGTACAGGCATCTCTAGTGCGAAATTAAATTGTTCCTAGCTTGGAAAATAAGACTTATCCGACATTTGTGCGCATAAAAGTCTTTCACTGTCTTGTCATATTCTTTCTATATATATATATATATATATATATATATATATATATATATATAGGTCCTAGACAAAATTACAGATGGGTATACATCAACCTGTGAACCTATCTGCGAACCAAGTTGTGAACATGGTAAATGCACGGCGCCGAATTTCTGCACTTGCAATGACAACTACACACGATCTTCAGATGGTCGGTGCATGCCAATCTGTTCCTCCTGTGAAAACGGTATCTGCGTTGCGCCACATGTATGCCAGTGTTTAGAAGGTTTCGTCAAGGAATCCGAAGGCTCGTGCGTAGCATTTTGCGAAAATAGCTGCGAGAACGGAAAATGCGTGGCACCAAACGAGTGCCGATGCGATGTTGGCTTCGAAATGAGTGCGAATGGTACCTGCGTTAAGCCGTGTACACGCGTTTGCAAAGGTCATGGAGTATGCGTGGAGGACGAGAAACCTTGTGAATGTTCTTACGGATGGACAGGGTGGGATTGTGACCAACCCACTGTGTGCATTTTAGTAATGGATTTCGACGATAAGACCGTCAATCAGTGAGTATAATGGTAATACAAATTTGTTTTGCATTGAAATACAGATTTAATGAATTTTTAAAAGAAAAATGTTCATAGACTCACGGTCCACAATGAGACGAATAGCACGCAAATGGATGCCAGACATTACGCACCGTATTGCTACCAATGCAAAGACACAGAGGGCAACAAAAGTTTCTGCTTTACTATAACCTCCGACCATGGTCCATCGACGATTGGTTGCTTTGTCGAAAGAGGTACTTTCTTAATATATTCGCTATTACTAAAATATGACTGTTCCCCTATAGTGGAAAAGCTTTATATCTTTCACAATTACGTGAATCCACTGTCACACTCTATAACTTGCGCCGAATAATCTAATTCCAGATTCGTTTCATATTTTCCTAATATAATCACGATAATTGCGTCTTATAGCAATACTGATCGTACTGGGGAATATTTTATGTAACACAAAGACTATACAAATTATATAACATGAAATACAGAAACAAATATACAAACTTATATGATACACGTAATTCATACGAAGTTTCTATAGAGATTCAAACACTTTCGTAGGAAACCCTAATTTTATATTGAAAATTCTCTATTGCATAGTTGTATGTTCTATTTCAAGAATCGCCGTGCTACCTATCTATGTATCACAGCAGCACCAACACAGTGTCCAGGATGGTTGGAACATTAACAGCAATTACGATCTTAATAATAGCGACCGCAACAACGGCAACGTATTTCTTCATTCGTAGACAACGGAAAATAAAGACGCGCGCAGGTATTACGATAAGAATTAATAATAAAATAATAACGCGATAAACAACGTGATTTCCTCGTTTAATTTTTTTGTTTTTTTTTTTTCTTCTTCAGCCATCGTGCAAAATGATCTGTATCGAGAAGCTATCACACACGAAGCAAACGAATGTCTCATTTCGGAAGAGGAAAGTCACGATGCAATCGTGAACGACACTGAGATAAATTAGAACGAACAAGGAAAGTAGGAATCGGTATTGAACGAGAATTTTCTCCTAGTGAATTCTCGGAGGATAAGAAGATATACAGGCGATATACAACCTTCAGGAGGTGTACGATATCATCGCGTGAAGAACAGAACACCTACGACGATAGTATTAATACTTGAAACGCTACCTTCTGTATTAAATATACGAAAACGTTCTACAAAAGAAAAGAAAGCTGTACTCGATTAACCATACCAATATCCTACAGCGTCGTCGAACGAAGCCAAATGATTCCCAATGCGATCCACGATCCTCCATTACGCCTTCCATATAATCATGTAGATATACCGTCAACGTCAACGTGGAAAACACCGTCGATCGAAAACGATCGCGAAACGTACATACACACTGTGCATAATCGAGGAATCGAGATCGACATTCTTTCAGATCCTGACCTCCAAAGAGCGACCACCCTCCAAAACCAATACGAAACACTATGCTGAGAACTAGGTAGCCGGTCGGCAGCGGACTAACCGAAGTATCGGCGCGCACGATCGCATACGTATAATTCAAATCGCGTTAGTTTCAAGGTAGCCGGCTGGAAAGGTAACAAACCAATAATCCTTCACCCCCTGATAGCTGGAGGTTGGGCGACGACGAGAGGACGGAGCAGCCCTGATCTCGATCGACGCGGCACAAAGGGAGGAGAAAGGAAGGGGTCAACGGGTGGCATCGCGCAGCTGCAGTCACGGTGGTCGACCGGCTAGCGGAAGGAAGGCGTCAGTGAACGGGGGAGCACGGAACCGAAAACCGCGGTGGTACTCTGCCGACAGTCAGACAGTCGCCGTCGTCGGTCGTGCTGCTGCTGCCTACGAGTTACCGCTGCCGAAGACACAGACAAGGATAACGAGAAAGACGACGCGTGTTTGAATAGTACGTGTGTCGGAGTCGAGGTGAACCGCTGGTGTTGTCGTGGCCAAGGTGTTTTACAGACGGATCGACGCGATATAAGGCGCTTGTCAGAGGCGTTGAGGACGAGAGGGCGTGCAGGAGGGTGGGAGGGGGGAGGGGGAGGGCAGGCGACGGGGAAGGATGTCGATGCGCCGCCGGTGGTCGGTTTCGGGGGTTGACTCGCGCCGCGGGGGCGATGAGCGCACTTCCCTCCGCCCTGAGACTGACCTGCTGCCGTTCCTGGCTCCTGCTTCTCATCTGCTTCGTTTTCCTGGTATCCGGCTGCAGCTGCGACACGCGCCCGGATCGCCTGACCCGCAGATTACTGGCAGGTGATGACGTGCGCGGATCCAGCTACGACGACGACGACGCCGACGACGACGTGTATGACGACGACCAGGACTACCTCGAGCACAACATCACTGCGGGTGAGTGTTCCACCCGTGGACCAGAAACCGTGAATGCTCGATATCGTTAATTCGACGCGGCACGGTGTTACGATTCTAATGAAAGCTATCGGTTTCTCCGAAACTGGTAAGATTGGTGAGAACGTCGAGTTCTCTGAGACTGGTGATATTGCGTGATATCGAGTTAGGGACTTTTGATTGGATTTTGCAGTTTGATACGTTGATAGGCGATATGGACGATGTTCGTAACGAGTCTTTGACGACAAGTGGTGTAGTGGAACGGGAGAGAAGACGAGCAACAGGAACTAGCGAGAGACTTAATAACGCGAAAGGTCTCACGATTCGATGTATCGATCGTTGATCGGTATAAAAGTTACTATTAGGTAATCATATACTACTTAGAAAATGATTCCCACCGATCCTGTTACGTTTCGTTTCAAATCGATCGGTATGTATTTCGATATTTAGTTCTTCTTCGGATCGATATGATGGTTCTTATTGAAGAATCGTTACGTTACTTTTCTCGTGAAACAAGGACGATCGAAGAAACGCGTGTGCCACGGGATTCTTGCCTCGCCTTCTTCGCGCATGCTCTGTACGGGCGTGCAAACACTTTGCTCCAGAATCTTCAGCCAGGGTGCAAACACTTGTTACTGTCATTGTTATCGTCATCTAGACGTTTTGCCTCTGTCAGACGATAAGTAACCCTTGTCTGCCTCGTTAAATCCAACGAGAGAGCAGATGTTACAAACGAGCTAAATGTTACAAACTGCAAAGTTCAGCGAGACTTTCCTCGTTCTTCTCCGAATCCAATCATCGAACTTGCGATCGTATACATCGTCTTCTGATACGACAGACGATATTCTAACTGATCGTGAGATCGTGTCAATGTTTTCTCGTATTCATCGAATCACAAATTGTGACGCAATCTCGTAGAAATCGCATTGATGATCGTGGGAAAGCATCAAAGTCGAAAAGAGTAATAAAAATAAAGGAAGACAAAATATTTCGCGTCGAAATTCGCGAGTGCGCCTGCGCATAGATGCAAGGGCAAGAAGAAACTAGTCCCTCTTGATTTTCGCGCCAACCACGCTGCCGGTATTGATTTTAATGGATGCTGCAAGCTCTCTCAATGTCTGCATGTGGGAGTTTGCACACTGCCTGCAGCTACGTGAGATTTCAAAAAGATCTCTGTTTCTCCTTCTTCTCCGCTCCCTTCACCCCATGACACGTAATGTCGAGAAGGAGGAACGGCAGAAGGAGAAAGACGTTAAAGAAGGAGAAATATGGTGCGTCATTCGCTCTTGTTTCCTTGACGACATTCGCAGGAAATCTCCGCTCTGAAGTAGAGCTCGATGAGCGGTGAAAACACACACGCACACATTGGCGAATCGTGCGTCGTGAACTTCCTGAATCAGGTCAAAAAGCATAACTCTGCGTGCTCCGTTATTTACGCGACACAGCCGGGCTCGACCTCCTCCCATTCATCTGCAGTTCGAACGATCGATCGATCAGGGCAAACGCGAGCTCTGGACTAGGAACGAAGAAACCTATTTCTAGGCGAAAATTCGTACGTAAGATGTTCTCCGTTGCACCATCCCGTGCGCCCTCGATGGAAAGTTAATTAGGGCACACGCGAGAACGTGACACGATATCCCGCGGTTTAGCGTGTTTCTGAACGTTTGCCAACGTAGCTGATCATCGTTATGTTACCTCCTTAAACCTGGCCCATGCCATGATACATTTAATAACGATATAACGCGATAATTAAGGGGAAATCGATACTTGTCTGGCTCAGTGCCCGAGCCTGGTAACCTGACACAAACGGCGCAATTATCCCGAGGAAATATGCCCCGCTAATTTTCTCCGTCAGTTTTTCTTGGATGAAAACAAGCTTTATTAATCATTCGGTTAACGGCTAATAGAATAATATAATTCATCCGTGCATAAAATTATCGTGAATTTATAGCCGAATATTTCACCGTTTCGTGTTAGAATTACACACCGCGATGATCCTAAATTCACAAATTTGAAACACAATTTTCAAAAATAAGGCCTTCGACGCGATTTCGTCGTTCTTGATTCTCGTTTATTTCGAGCCACAAAATCTCCCTGACTTTTCTTGCGCCACGAATTTATAACCACGATATATAGAATCATTGGAAAATCGACGCAGTTCCGACATCGTTTACAAAAGCGCACCAGATATCAAACATCTTTTAATGCGAGAAAGTGGCCTGGATAGAGTGTGTAACAATGGCTTCTTTGCTTCGTTAATCGTTCAGAATGTATGCGCATTCGTGGCTCGACAAACAGACGCCCGTGACAACGCGCCTAGGCTGCACGTCAAAAGCAGAACAAAGACGCGTATCGAAACCGGGAATAATAGTTGAAAGAGGAACGATACCTCCATTGAAGACCAAAGTAACACTGACAATAACGAAAATAACTGAGAGCACTCTTCGGAATGAATGGACCTTCTTCTGTAAAAATGTTACCACTAAAGTAGCCGTGACACGTAGCTGTCTGTGAAAAATGATTATTATCCCTGCTACAAAGTCGCGTGTCTCAATTTTTGTGACAATTGAATTTTCTATGTGTCGATCTCGCGCTAGTTTCAACTAAAGAGAAAGAGAAGGCGATTTTTTACAAGTAACGACGATCGTTTTACATCTTTCTCGAATCAAACAACTTTTGTGGCAATAGGGAGACACAATTTGGTCGCAAGTTGATTGAAATTGAATAAAACTGAATTCTACCGTGCGATCAATGGGATTCTGAAGTTTGGACGGAAGAAAGTACGAAGCATGGCCCCGATGCGATAGTCGTCTGGAACAATAGCGCACGCTATTTAAGCAAACAACCTACATATTTCATATACTATTGAGAAACGTCGTAGATAATCCGGTATGTTATCGATTTCGTCTGTTTTCAGCGAAGGGGCAGTACCTGGGCTCGCCGTGCGATGTCTCGTGCAATCCGGAACTGCAGCACGTGTTCTGCGACACAGTCACTGGCTTCTGCGAGTGCGAGAAATTCTATCCAGTTCGTCTTGGGCCTACCAAAGGATGTGCCAAACGTACGTAGCTCGTTTCACACCCGATTCCATGTTATTTTTTCCTTCAAGTAGATCGTTCCGATAAAGTTCCGAAAGTGAAGAAAATAAACGTGGATTATTCTGTCCAATCCGAACGACAATGTTTTACGTGGTTCTCGTCTTCATCTCGCGACGATTATTCGACAACTCGATTCGTTGCTTCGACGCGTTTCTTTAAGTTTGATGAGAATTAATTGCATGCCTATTTTTCTTGTATAATTTTCCTTTTATTTTTGGATAGCGCGGTTAATTCTAAATTCGTCGCTTCGATACTTATTTCTTCGAATTTAAAGAAAATCAATCGTTGACCATTTATTCGTGTACTTCTTTCTCGATCGTTAAATAGCATATTTGATTTTGTTTTTATCTAAGAACACAGTATCGCGTGGAATAATTTCGATATATTCGCATTATCATCGCGCGTGGAAGATCTAAAATGTATCACGTTTTGATAAAACAACGACGAAACAAGTAACAAGTAACCGGTTTTCCAGCTAAAAGACTCGGGGAGCAATGTTTCTATCGCGCGACTTGCACTTTTGCGGATCAACACTCGACCTGCACCCAGGTGCAGCACAATGCTGTGTGCGACTGCGAACAAGGTTACCATAGGGTCGCCCTATCCAGGCCTAACAAAAAGGTGTTTTGCGCCGAAGGTACACCGTGCCAACTTATTGTCACACTGATTACATCATCGCCAAAGTCAACCGTACGCGATCTTCATGCGTGAAATATCTAATTACGAGGAAAAGAATCTTCATTACATACATATACGACATAGATTCCCGTTCCCTTTCATATTTATATTACAATTTAAATAGTAACGATTTATGCTACCAAGGACAATTTGCCATTTATGACAAATTATAGCATCGTAGTTCGAAAAGTGAATTTTCTGCATCCACTTAGTTCTAACTCAGTGATCAATCGTTGTATGCACTGATACAGCCGAGATACGAATCAATTTTGCGTAAAATAATTTTTTGTAAGCGTGCACACACTTCTGAAGAACCCAAGTTCGGAATTGAAACATAGCATTGTAATCTGTTGGCAGATCTGGTGCTGATAACGACCGATATTCCTACCCTGCTCTGCATAGCATCGGGAATAGCGGTATTCACAGCGATGATATGCTTCGTGCTCAAGTTATTCAGTCGTGCGAGATACTCAAGGCCACGGCACTATGCCAACGCCAATCACGCGCCGCCCATGTTGTTCTCTAGCGACACAGGTGAGTACTCGTTTAAACGATCGACGATCAAGATACAAACTCGCTCAAATAAAATATTTGAATACCTACGAAAACATGTAGTTGTATTCTGTATAGTATCATAATGTCGAACATACGGGCTCTTTACTCCATAGCGAAACAATTTTCATTAGGTCGAAAAAAATTGTATATCAAAGGAGTTAGGCGATTAAGATTCAAATTCAGAACGACAGAAGAGTCCAAATTCCCATAGGAAATATTATTCTTAACGAAAACGACCCAACAGGTATCCCACTGACGCTTCACGGTGGCCGACCATCCTCGCGCTCCAGTCAGAGGAGCAGCACAGGGGGACCTTTGACCTACGCGTTCTCGAGGAGGCCAAGTAGTGGTGGTAGCCGTGGTCCACTGGTACCAGCGTCGAGAGCAGGTGCGGCACGTGCCGCCGCCATCTTGCTTATATCGTGTCACCTGCAGGCGACCAAAGGCGGGAACAAGCATCGACGTACCCTTAGCGACGTAGCTGAGGGATCGTCCGACGGCCTCGGTAGACGATCAACGATCTCTTTCTAACTATCCTTTTCTGTCTTCTATTCTCACTTTTATCTGTCCGCGTCTCTCACATTCTCTACACCATCTGTGTGTCCGTTGTTATTCCCATTCTACTTCTATTTCTACGTATTCTTCTTCCTCTTCCTCTTCTTCTTCTTCTTCTTCTTTTTCTTTCTCTTCTTCTTCTACTTCTTCTTCTTCTTCTTCGACTCGTTCGAATCGCCCCGTCCTTTTTCTTTCGTCATTCGTTTAAGGTTTAACCCTTTGCGGTTGTATGTCTGCTCTTTTATCGTTTCAATCATACGACAATTCTCAGACACTGAAGAACAATTCTGATTTTATATCATTGATTGAGCTAACAAACATTCTTTTCGTGCATAGTGTATTATTTCTTATCTACAAAAAAATATGTGCGTTATATAGGTAAATAAGATGTACATTTCTGCCAACTACGTTAGTAAAGAACACTCGACCATTTAACTTTTAATAACGAATATATCCAACGACAATGTCTAATGCATCGTGATATTCAACTATTGATACGAGTCAGTGTACTAAATAGTGTGGTTGAATTTTATTTTGATTATTTGGACATTCCGTTTGATTATATTATTAATGTTTCTTCGATGAAAATTAATTCCGATTACAAGACACCCACGTCTGAGCTCGATACGACCTCAAAGTGTTGATCGTAGAGTGATTCACGAATTTTGACGCAAACATAAAAAATTTAGCTTTGGAAAGAAGCTAAAGCGATTGACCACGTGAAATCACGAATATCTTTTCTAATTCTATAACGATCACCTTCTTAATTCTAATTTCTTTTGTCTGTTTTCTACACGAATCTATCGTCATTTTATTTCTTGCCCTTCTCTCACCATTTTTTCGCATTCTATCCTGCACGAGTCGCCTCTCAAGCGGGCGACACCGATGACGAAGAAGAAGATGGTGGTGGTGCTTTGAGTCGTGCCATACCGTTGTCGCTGTTGTGTCGTAGTCGTTGTTATTGATATTTAGCACCCCGACTATCCAGCTTCCCTCTCGCGTTCACCGCGTTCCATTATTCGTCTCGTTGGCCTATATCGACTCTTACGTAACGATCTTTGATTACACCGAAGCGAAATCGATATCACGACGAGGCTTAAAGGAACGAGGGAAACGAGAACTCCGATCACGTTTTATCCTCCTGGACACGAACAACCCACCCTTCTTTCTCTGTTGTTTTCCCACGGTTAGAACGTTGGAATTTTTGTTCGAATTGCGTTATTTCGCCAAACAATGGCCGTGACAGTACTACCGATCCGGATAATCCCAAAATTACAACGTAATATCGAAAAAAGCAAAAAAAAAACAAAAGAACAATATCTGCGTATATGTATCACTCCTCCCAAGTCGTATCTTACACACTCATCCTGAATAGATAAAAAAGAATAATTTACCGATAAGAAAAACCACGTACACATACGTGTGGCATATTTATATCGTGAATCAAACACAAATGCTACATTGTCACGTGAAATGTGATTCTAATGTGTATCCAATATAATATAAAGCGCTGCACGAGTGTGTTACGAGATAGCAAGATGGCAGCGGCCGATTTCGTTGCTCGTTAACGAACGAACGTTCTCTGGTAAGACGTAGAGAGACACGAAATCTTTACGCACTAGCTAGCTCGCCGCACACGCACGCAAAATAAAAAAAAAAAGTACAGTGCCGGTTCGCATGTGAGGGGTCAGCTTCTTTTACCAATTTTAACTTAAACGCGCCGAATTTTTAACGAACGCGTCTACTTTTTTTTCACTACGCACAATCGAGTGGTGGGGAAACGGGAGAAAATTAAATTTTCTAATTAAGCTTGCTACGTTTTTCAGCTGCTACGTTTTACTGCTGCTACGTTCTTCCGCTGCTACGTTTTTCCGCTGCTACATTTTATTTGCTGCGCTTTAAAAAAGTCGCTGCTTATTTTTCTTTTCTTTTTTTGTCAACAGCTGTAACGAGAACGAACGCTAAGGAATAAAATGAAAAAAACATATAGTATATTCGTCTTCTATTTGCCTGTTCGTTGCTTTCTCGCTTCTCTGTGTGTTTATTAGAGACCGATTTTACAAGTTTTGACAACGATCAAAAGTTGCTTCCATAAAGGATCGATTACATTAAAAGAATGATCTATGTGTTTTGAAAAAAAAATGGAAATAATTGTGCACGGATTTTATAAATGCTGAATGCGCTTGCTGGAAATCGAAGGACTGACGTACACATCTCGAACGAAGCTTCTCTATATGCAACAGGATGCACGCGTATAACTGTTACTCTTTCTCTGTCTGGCTGCATTTTCTGTCGCCTTTTGTACGCGTCGTCAATCAATAAGAACCGCTAACAAGCTTCGTGAATTAGAAACACTTAAACAGCTCGCAAGCATATTCGCATCCCCGCGTACACGTACACGTACATACGCGCAACGGCTCTTACGTTCACGTAATAATTTCGCGAAATTAAATTCCTAACGAGGATCAAGAACTTCTTCAGAATTATTAATAACGACCTGCGTATATTTTGTTTGCTTCGAGATCCACTCGAAATTACACGAAACTACACGAAACTACACGATCAAAACATCGTACAGTGCAGAAAATGTTCACCGTGTTAGCGATTCAAAAACGCAAACGTGGAAGAAAGATTGTGAGCGTTCGCTTTCGTACGTGCTTGCTTCATGCTGAAAAAGGCCGCTTGTTATTCCTCTTACGTTACATAACACCATGCAATGCTCGCTGTCGATGGACAATATCTACACGATGACAATTTGCACATTCACTCGAACACCGAAAAGTCAAAGTCCCAATTTTCTTCGATCAACAGGCAAAAAACATTTCGCATCCGTTCGTTTTCCTTCTGATCCTTATCCACTTTCTACAAACTTAATTCCTGTTCGCAACTCTCTTTGAAATTCGCCTGTCTCGCGCGGAATCCTAATTTCGAGTCTCTTTCTTTTCCCTATCGGCTTTCCCGAAAATAATCACAGCACAGAGAGTCAAAAGCTTCTACGTTCGACGATCCTGTAAAATTAAAGAAATCAGCTGATGCGACCATCGAGCTTGCATACTCCCATGTACGAATAATTAGCTAGCGACCGAGGGATCTCGTTGATTCGACAACCAGCACCAGTAACTACGTACCGCTCCTATATGTACAGCCGAATATTGATAGAAACGATCGATAGAAACGTTTTACAGAGGCCGAGAGTCACGCTGGTATTAGCCGAGCAGTCGCAATTAGATTTCGTATTTCTGATTGATCTCTAAGCCTAGCTAATTGACTCTTAGCGTAGCGAAAGGGGACAGCCGGGTGACGGCAGGGGGCGGGTGGGGATTGGACGTATAATTCTCTGTCACGACTTCTAGAATAAAATTTTACCCGTTGTTTCCTCGATAGGTTCTCGTCGCCCTAGCTTAACGTCGGTTCACAGTTCGACATCCTCGGCCCGTAGTTATAGCGCTCGACGACTCGAAAAGGAGAGAAACGAGAAGGAGCAACGACAGGCGTTGCAGGAACTCAGGCTGGCCAAACAGCGGGAGCAACAGCAGCAACAACAGCAACAGATCGCCCCTACGCCTAGTCCTAGAACTCCGCACTCTATGGACGAGCTGTTGCCATCCGTGGAGGAAGGAAAGGAAGTGTTTTATAACGAGGTATTTTGTAGGGACATTAGGTGCGTCGATTCGTTCAATACCTAGTTGATCCTTTCGACGCTAACTTACGTTACAACTTATAACGTAAGAATTTATAATTTACCAATTATAAAGCAATTGGCTGCCAAACTATTCGGTATTGAAAAAAGTGTTTCAAGCTGAAGCTAAATTAATTTAGACGTCTGACAATTATAATTCTTCTTCCACGATTTATCCCCCTGTATTCAACGATCTGAAACAATTTTAAAGCTTCCCTAACGCTACTTAAATCCCAAATAATTCTTTGTCCCGCATTGAAACGTTGGCGTACACCAGCAGGTGCCGACGACATCGAACACGACCGAAGAAACAGCAGCGAAAACAACAGCCATTACGACAACCAACGTGAACGCGACCAGATTCGGTGAAATGGCTCCCGTCACGACCTCGACAACGTCCATCTTCGAAACGAACATCGCACCCCGTGCCACCGGTGACATCTTTCAAGTGTAGTTAAGGACTAGAAATATCGACGAATTTGTAACTCACACGTGACTCGAATCGAATGGTTACAAGCCAGTGAAGAGACGTTAGTAAATTCAATACACGAACACGTAGCAGCACAATTCCGAATCGTATAAAACAAAAACAAGAAGATAATGTCCCGAGTTTAAGGAAAAAAGAGAAAATAAATAAATAAATAAAATGGCTGAAAACGTCATGCGCCTAAGAGATAAACGGCTGAAACAAAAGGAAGTGCACGTGTAAGATGCTCTGTCACGGACGCGGTGCTCGAATGAGAAGAAACTGTAGACAAAAGGTACAAAGAAGATCGCTAAATTGTTAAAGTTGAAGTTTTGCTTGTGCCACGCGCGAAAGCCTAGAATTTACTCTAAAATGATACGTTTTTATTAAATCTAGGTGCAAAATGATATATACCTGGACGTTAAGCCAGCTCTGAATATTTAAAAAATGAGTATAAAAACGCGAGATCGAATCGAAGTAAAATCGTTCAGTGCTAAAATACGTAAGATTCGGGAGTATATGTAAAACCTGGACGTAGGTGCGGGGGAATACGAAGTTGTACCTGAATATAGAGGTGCGTACCGTGTATTTAAGGGTTCAGAAATTTTCAGCGGAATTCTGATCCGGTAGCGGAGGATTCTTTGTCCGTAATGGTTACAAAATTCAGATGACATCTTTCGGATAATTTACGTGCGTTATAAATCCCGAGAGTATAATTTCTAAACGACGAGAAATTCTTCAATCGAATGCTACTTCTAAATAGAATTTCCTAATTACGAAACTTTTGCAAAACTTGTAATCTTTTAAAACTTTTTGAACTGTTCCTTTATCCTTTTTTGTAAAATGATATTAAAACAGCAAAGCACGAGGTTTTATAACAGCTGTAACGCGTTTCGAATTTTTGTCCCTTTACGGACAAGAGGAAGAGTTGGTATTCCAGATGATTTTTTACGGCTTAAATTTTTTAAGCATTTACGGATCATTGGTTCGACGATAGAATTTTTTACAATGATTCGAACGATTATTACGAGCAAAAGCGGGTGATCGAACACAGAAAAAGAATCGAGCTTCGAGTCAACAGTTCGATGCTTTGTAAATTAACTCTTCGGTACCACGATACTCTGTTTACTACGATTTACTTACGTATCAGTCGAATTGTTTTTCCAAGTAGGAACGAAATTAGGTTACAAACAAAGATTTTACCGATTTAAGAAGCGCAACGTTAAACTACATAGTTCTTACTCGCTGTTTCTTTGTACCTTACCGATAACTTCTTACTATGCATTTAATCACATATCAACAATGGAAGAAAATGATGCCAGTTTTAAACGAACTGTTCGAGATACTAGAGAGAAAGATGGAAAAATAATTATCATATTATTTCTATAACTATTTACGGCAATACGCCAAATCACACGGTTATATTCGGTAGAAGAGAACGATAATTGTCATAAATATTTTGCCTGAAAATTAACTCAAACTTTGTATTATCATGTATTTAGAAAGCACAAAGAAAGGAACATGCTATGTCCATGTACATATTTCGTTTTGTGTAAAAAGATATTGATATACCGATACGTTCGATCGTTTCGTTTGCTCGAACCGACTTAGCTGCGATAAAAAAAAAACAATTGGCAGGGCATTCTCGAGTGGGTCGAGGCTAAATATACCTCTAATCTTAGGTAAATTACTCTGTGACAACTAAATAGAAAAACGTGAAAGATATCGGGCTGGTGCTTGGACGCACACAACGATGTGGCACCAGCAAGAATCGTGCAAAAAAAAAACGCTACAAAAAATAAGAAAATATGCAAAAAACTGTGCTACCACTATTGCGATCTCGTAATCTCGCTTCTCTGCGACCGAAACTGCGTGAAGCACGAGCGGTTTCTCTCTTTTCCCTCGCTTTTTCTCCGGTGAACGCACTTTGACCAAAAATCCAATTTGAACACACACGTTACGAAAATCAGAATGAAAGAAAACTCGTTTCGTCGTGCGTTTCTCCCTCAGAGATACGAAATTATTTATCTCGAATCGAACAACTCGTTCGAGGTACATTGTGCAAATTAGACGATTAAATATTTCTCGTTCCCGTTTGACGATCCGTGACGAACCGCTACTTTATGGCATGCGATCACGAAATATTACGAAAGAGTAATTTCTGTAGCGAAGAAACGGATGAAAAATGAACGACATAATTTAAGTAGGTTTCTGTTCCCGTTTGTTAAATTAATCGTCGTTGAATCCTTTTTCTTTCTTTTTTCTTTTTCTTTGTAATTGTTTGTTTAAATGCCAATGTAAACCGTCTCGTTGCATCGGCGCATACGATTTTCTCGAGTCGCTCGACTCGCCAATGTAAATTGTAGAGATAAAAACAATCGTTAAAAGCAAATTATATATATTCTATATATACATATTCTATATATACATGTATATACGTAAGAAAGCGAACATGCACGAGGGGCTGTGTGGAATTTCAGCGAAAGCGAAACTGATAACCATAAAAAGAGAGAGAGAGAGAGAGAGAGAGAGAGCAACATCCCTTGTCTATATAGAACGAGAGAACAATTAAACAAAAGAGAAAAATATGAAAAAACATGTATCAACATCTCGTGTTCGAATAATTACGCTGCCTTTCCCGATCAAATAATAACTAAATAAATTTAAAAGAAGAATAAGAAAAGAAACACAGTAACAAAAATACAAAGAGAGAGAGAGAGAGAGAGAGAGACAGAAAGAAAAAGAAGAAAAAAAGAAACGAGAGTCTTAAGAACGTTATTGCGACTACGCGATTCTACGTTGTAAGTGTTTGCGTGAACGAAGTCATTGAATCATTGTTACACACATACACACGCGCACACACAAAGAAAACAAAACACACATACATGATCCTCCCCAGCAAACAAGAAATACGATAAAAAAAAGGATAAAAAAAACAGAGCATATAAAGGCGCGCGGTATGGCGACGATTGCACACCCAATTTATCGAAATCGATCGTATTCGAACGATTGCCAGTCTCTATTAAAACACACCGAAGGGATTTAAATTCTAATGAATTATATCGCCACAACCCCGCATATTATTATCATTATTATTATCATGATTATTATGATTATTATTATTACGAGATGATTCGACTCGACCCGCTGCCTGATTTCTAAAAACCGAAGAAACGAACAGAGAGATTAAAAAAACGGTCGATGTTCAACGTTATCGTTTTATTCTATTTTAAATGTTTACTGTATAATAAAATTGTAATATAGTCGTTGGGCGAATAAAGCTCGTTTTTCGATATACATATACACACATGTCACGGAACCACTGTTGCGCCTTTCGCCCCTCATCCATAAAAGTTTGTTTTATCTTTTCTCCCTGATTTTAATTTCATGCTAATCCTGCTTCCATCGAATGAAAGTGTCACGCATAAGTCACGCTAAAACATTAAATCATGTATGAACTTCCATACTATCAGATTAATTAGCAAACTACGCGGGCCACGAATTCTCGAATTAAAAGCTCAATATTCCGTGTTGCCCCTGAGAAAACGCATCGTTTCGAGGAAACTTCGTTCTTTGATATTTCTCTAAAGTAAAGTAGAGACTTTTAGTAGAAGACTTTTAGAAATATTAGTAGAAAGAATTAACCGCCATGGAGGAAGAGATAAGCGTCCGAGTGGAGAGTAATCCGACGAAACCAGAAATTACATTACGTCCAATAATGTATATTTCTTGGTTGTTAGGAGTCGGAGTGGCTAGGCCGAAGAATTGTCCAAAATGGATCACCGTCATCCTGCGACTGATCCATTTCAGCGTGTGCTCGGTGATCATCGCGTTCAGTGCAACGGACTTTGCAAATTTTGGCAAACAATTCACCAGCAAGTTATTCGAAATTATGTACTGCATGAACGAAACTATGTGCCATCTCGCAGCCTATTACTACGTTTATCATATAATAAGACATTACGATAAATGGCCTGAATTGATGAAGATGTTGGAATCGTTGAATCAAAATATTAGCAAAGGGTTGTCGATCAATGATGAATGCGTAAAAATCAGCCAAATCTTGGCCATTATAATAGCGTTATTATGTGGTCCGGTGTCGCTAGCTGTTCATATCCTTTATTACTATTTCATTGCACCTGATCAGATCTTTGTTTCCGATCTGTTTCTCTATTACACGATCGCGCAAACTTTAGTAAACACCTTCGTGTTCGATGTCATCGTATACATGATCTGCCACAAATTTAGAGCAATCAACGAGATGATCAAACAGTTAGATGAAACGCTAACATCCTATTGGATCGCCTTGAAGATCAGAAGAATTAGAAGACTGTATAATGGTACGTAGAGAATGATGGCTTGTTTCTTAGCGTATAAATTCGGAGTGAGTGACGTAAGTGGAACAGAATTTTTCTGTTTGAAGGCAAAAATCTCCAAAGGGCATAGTTTAAAATCAAAGGCAAAATTTATTTTCTCTCTTCGAATTAAAACACACGACTTTTTTTCCTCGTCCCTCGCCACTATAAAACAATTTTCTCATAATTCTGTGCACTTCGTCTTTGTGATCGATCGATTTCTTGCAGAGATGTGTTCCATAATAATGACAGTGAACGAAATTTATGGCATTGATCTGCTGTTGTGTTCTACGAACGCTTTTATAATGGTGGTTGCGAAACTGTTTAGAATCTACATGAGCGCCGCAGAACAGAAAAGTGGTTTCATATTTCTGAACAACGTGATCTGGATAATTTATATGCTTCAATTCATTTTGATGTGTTGGCTGTGCACACTGACCCACCGAGAGATAGATAAAATTGGGCTATATATCAGTAAATTTATACTGAATACACAACACTCGACGAAATTTAACAAGTTGTCTTGCTTCGGTAACAAAGAGCCGGAGCAGTTAGGAATCTTCGATAATGAATACCGTGATAATGTCGCCTTGAATCTGAATGGATTCGGAATGGAAAGTCTTTTGCGATCAACTTTCGAACAAGATTGTGTTCGAAACGAAATCAATGATTTCTCATTGCAACTGACACAATATAGAATTACGTTTACTGCGTGTGATTTCTTTGAAATGAATAATTCTTTGCTAACAAGAGTGAGTACGATAATATTTGATATTTATATGATGTTGTTAATTATATTCGTGTATATTTACTTTCAGTTTATCAGCGTTATCACCACGTACTTGATCATTCTGGTACAGTTCTATAAGCCAGAAGGTTTCTGAATATCAAGAATGAAAAACGTTGATAAATCTGTCGAAATAAATCCTCTAGATACTCACAGAGATAAGTAAAGTAAATGTGTGTAAGTAGAGAGAGAGAGAGAGAGAGGCAGAGAGAGAGAGAGAGAGAGAGTGAGAGAGGGAGAGAGAGAGAAATGGGGAGAGGGGCGGGAGAGGGAGAAAAGCATACAAGTAGGTAAGATGTGATGTAGATACAAATAAGTACACACGACGAAATACATTACGAATTTTCAATACTTTTCTTACAGTAAAATAAAGCCTCTGATCTCAAAACATAAATATTTCTATGATAAATAAATATGAGAATCGATGTACAAAGCGATGTTGAAATAAATAAGATGAAATGTAGAAAGATGTTCAGTTCAGTGGACAGTGTGTTGCATTTAGTCAACTTGTCCGATGGCTGGTTCTCGAGCACCCGCGCTACCGCCTCCTGGAGCAGGACCAGGGAATCCACCAGGGAATCCACTAGGTGTGGCTCCACCTTAATGCAATTAACTATAAGTAACTATAAAAAGAATTAACTACTAAGTAATATAACAATAGAATTGCAGATGGCTTCCAATTCTTTTTGTTTATCAGCGAATTTTTCCTTTGCCGATTGATTCGCATACAACCATGAAATTACTTCGTTCCATTTATTGGTAACCTCTTGCTTGTTAGACGAATCGCTCTTATCTTTGATCTTCTCATCCTCCAGTATTGTACTCTTCGTGTCCAAACAATGGAACGTCAAGGAGTTCTCGGCAGCAATCCTGTTGATCTTGATCTACCTTACAATACATTTTCATTTTCTCCACCATACTGTTGATGCCTGCCTCCGATCGTTCTTGGTTCCTGACGGTAATTTTGTGCTCCTTTCCAGTTGATTTCTCAATGGCAGAGATGGTCAGAATACCACTTGCATCGATGTCAAATGTTATTTGAATCTGGGGTACGCCCCTAGGTGCAAGTGGAATGCCAGTAAGCTCGAACTTGCCGACACTATTATTATCTATAGTCATAGCTCTGTCACCATCGCATACATGGATCAGGACATCAGGTTGATTATCGGAATACGTTGTGTAGGTTTTCGTTTCTTTTATTGGTATCCTCTTGTACTTCTCGATCACGGGTATCATGACACCACGAGCTCCTTCTATACCCAGAGGTAGGTTAAGGATATCCACTAGTGATAAACGTTGAAGTACTTCCGACTTATTGCCGCGCAAAATAGCAGCCTGTACAGCTGCTCCATAGGCAACAGCTTCGTCAGGATTGATCGATTTGTTAATTTCTGTGTAATCGCAACATATGTGATCTTGTAATAATTTCTGAATCTTTGGTATTCTGCTAGATCCGCCGACTAGAACAAACTGGTCAAGATGGTATACATCCTTCACAGCTAACGTAGCTATATTCAATATCCTTGTGAACAGATCCTCGCAAAGTTGTTCAAATTGCTCTCTGGTGATGTCTACGTAGAAATCAATGCCCTCGAAGAGAGAATCTATTTCGATCCTGGCTTTCGTTGATGAACTCAAAGTTCTCTTCGCCTTCTCACACGCGATTCTTAATCGATTAAGAACCTTGATATTCTCGACTGTCCTTATTCTTAAGTCTTTCCTATAGTTCATCCTGATAGTTTTAACGAAATAATCCACCATTCTGTCATTGAAGTCTTCTCCGCCGAGATGACTATCGCCTAGTGTTTTTATGACTTCGAAATTACCATTCATAATGGTAACAACGGAAGCATCGAAGGTGCTACCTCCTAAGTCAATGATCAACGCGGACTTCTTTTCTGTGTCCTGTCTGTATAAACTATGAGCTATCGCCACCGCTGTTGATTCGTTCATTAGTCTCAAAACGTTTAGACCTGCAATTACTGCTGCATCTTTGGTGGCTTGTCTCTGAGAGATACTGAAGTTTGCTGGAACAGTAACAACGGCGTCGGTAACAGTCTTCCCTAAGTACGCTTCTGCTGTCTGCTTCATCTTCTTAAGCACCATGGAAGATATTTCTTCAGGGAAGAATCTCTCTATTTTACCCTTGTATAAAGCCCTGATCTTTACTTTATCTTTATCATTTACCACCACAAAGGGCCAGTATCTCCTGTCTGTCTGTACCGTCTTATCATAATAGCCACGGCCGATCAGTCTCTTCGTATCTGTTTAATAGAAAATATTACAATTTAATAATATATTACAAATAAAGATGGATTATAGAAATGTTTAAATGATATGTTAATAAAGGTAAGGAATGTGAACAATTTATAGGAATAATGAGGTATATAATTACATGTTATTTCTGTTAGTCTCTTCTATACTTCTTCGTGATGATCATTCCCATTAAACAAAATCAACACTCGCGAAATATTTTATGAAAACAAAAAACAAAAAGAAATAATATTTCAGATGTATGTAAAATAAAAGCATAAAGTAGTAACGTAGTTTCAGTCACGCGATAGTGCAATGCGCAAAGGTATTCGCTATTACATTTCGTATGGTAAAAAGAAAACAAATACATACAGATATGAATGAATGTAGTACGTCTAATGATGAAAAAATAATGAATGTAGTGCATCTAATAATGGTATATTTATATTAACGAAAAACAACAATTGATACCTGACACTGGCGTATCAAAAACAAAGACTACAGAAACGAAGATATTCTGTCTATATATTGTTAACACTGTTATAAAACGTTGTAAGGGCAAAAGAAGTGTGAAGCAAGACAAATGAAAAAGATCATTTGGTTCAAACAGTGAGCGAATGAGTCAGTATAGTGGCGCATCGTACCTAAGAGGTTAAGGGAAAAAGACGAATTAATAGGCAGTCGTTAACTGAGAGTCGAGTTGTGAGGAGTCATTAATTGAGAGTCGAGTTATGAGAAGTTAATTAGTTGAGAGAGTTGAGTCGAGAGAGAGTTTCCGAGTTGTTGTGAGTTGTGAATTATCAATTTAGTTGTATTAGGTATATCACATTATTGCATTTATTTCACGTTAAATAACCATCGTTTCCTGTTTAATCCACTGTAAATAGATCCATTTATCAGTAAACTTATCATATAGGATAGAAATCATTGGAAATCCTAATTTCTTATATTTCTGAATAAATAATTCTATAATACGATAATACAGATCGAAGAGCTAAAATAGGAAATAATGCAAACTCCGGAAATTATTCATAGCTCTAAATACAAATAGGCAAGGAAAAACAAAATTATGTCTTTCATCCCATCCTACGATAACTCTAAAAACGTAAACTAAATTTTTCTAGCATTTATATCCATCATGATGTCAAGTGTGAAATTTGCATCTTCTTTCATTTAAAAGGTCATTCCTTCTTTTTTGGCACTTACGTCGTTTGCCATTGAAACTCGATAATTATTATGATTAAATGAAAAAATATGTATGAAAATTCAAAAATGGATACTACAAAATTAAGAAGGGATGAGGATTAGAAGAAATTGATGTAGTAAATACTGGATTGGTTTTATTTACCAAAGATAGTGCTCAATGGGTTTGTCTCCATCTGATCTTCGGCTGCTTCGCCGATCAGTATTTCTCCGTTTGTAAAGGAGACAAAACTCGGTGTCGTTCGATTTCCCTGATCATTTGGAATGATCTTGACTTCTCCATGTTGGAAGACACTGACGCAGGAATACGTGGTGCCCAAGTCAATTCCAATTGCGGGAGCTTCCGACATGTTTTATCACTGCAAAAAATAAAATTTAAAAAATAGATTATCCGGCCTGTTCATAGTAGTATAAATAATAGTATAAGTATAATATAAGTACAATAAGTTCACTTATAAAGTGGTTCGCGCACGTCTATTTTTCTAAGCGATAATCTTATGCGTATTTACACATACTACGCGTATCTATGCATGGGTATACTAAACTAAACAGTATTACGTTTCTTGTGAAAAGAAAATTAGAGATCTTAGCGATGAAGTCTTATCTTCCGTTTAATGTAACTCACGATGTGTGATGATGGCAGAGTCAGAACGAATTTCAGTCTCTTGTGACGAGATTTATCTTCAGGATTCCATCAAATACCTATGAACCCCGACTCAAAGAAATATGCAGCCTTTAGCACACCTCAGGGACACTTTCACTACAATCGTATGCTATTCGGTTTAAAAAACGCCCCAGCCACCTTCCAACGCACGATGGATACCGCGTTACGAGGATTATTGAATAAATACTGCTTTGTATACAATTCAACAGTGTAGTACAATTCAACAACATAATGAACACTTTGCTATAGTACTACAAAGACTAAAAGAGTTAGGACTAAAAATCCAACCCGACAAATGCGAATTTCTAAAACCTGAATTAGAATACTTAGTACACGCCATAACACATAAAGCCAAATCCTAAAAAGATCTCCGCAGTTAAAGACTTTAAAATTCATTAAAAATTTTTCCAAACTCGCCAAACCATTAACAGATCTCACAAAGAAAGACAATCCTTTTAGATGAACAGAAACGCAACAAACAAGCTTTGACACACTGAAAGAAAAGTTATGCTCAACTCCAGTTTTAGCATACCCAGACTACACGAAAACATTCACACTTACCACAGACGCTTCCAATGAAGGAATAGGCGCAATCCTATCACAAGTCGGACATCCTTGCTGTTACATATCACGAACACTCAACCCACCAGAGAAAAATTATTCTACCACAGAAAAGGAATTATTAGCTATCGTATGGGCAGTTAAAAGACTCAAGCAATACCTGTTAGAAAGACGATTCATTATTCGAACCGACCACCAAGCACTCACTTGGCTCAAAAATTGCAAAGACCCTTCCTCTAGATGAATTAGATGAAGACTTAGACTCGAAGAATATGAATACGAAATTCAGCACTACAAAGGTAAAGAGAACACAGCAACCGACGCACTTTCCAGAAAAATTTACCAAATTACCGACAAATCAGTCCCAGACACACCTGCAACCTCTAAAGACATTGTAGAACACTTTAACGCATGGTCAGAAGACGCGACAACACCGAGACGACTTAAAATTACGCCAAACGATCACACATTCTATCAATTGAATAGAGAAACATTAGGTCCATTCGACAAGGATACTTGGATTCGAAAAATTATTGAACTAACCAAGAAACACAAGAAAATCGGAATAGGAGACAATAGTTTTACCGAAACCGAAAAAGCTAGAAGCAAAGTAACACTCATGTTTATCAACGATCAAATTGAAGAAATAACTTTTGCATACGAACCGATACAAACCATAACTGACGAACAAGCCCTAGACATTATACGCGAAAACCATAACGACATTAGTGAACACTTAGGTATTCAAAAGACATATAGTAAAATCAAAGACCAATTCAAAATCCCACACCACATGGAAAAGATAGAAGATTTTATAAAAAATTGTGTAGCTTGTCAACGACAAAAGCTAGTTAGAATCAGACCCAAGGAACAACCTATAATTCCTCAGACACCAGTAGAAACAAACGAAAAGATAGCCATGGATCTAATTGGTCCGATGCCTAAAACCACACGTGGAAATCAATATATTCTTTCGATTTACGATGACCTAACGAAATATCTCGTTTTAGTACCACTGAAAACACAACGAACCGAATCAATTATCGATGCACTACTACACCACTACATTTACATCTTCTCAGCACCCAGAACAATACTAACAGACCAAGGACAATGGAAAAATTTGAAGAAGCATTTAAAATCAAACATATAAAGACCACTAGTTTTCATCCTCAATCTAACGGATTCTTAGAACGAACACACGCCACAATAAAAGACATGATTTGCACAAGCCTACACGATTCTAATAAAGAATGGGATCAGGTATTAGACTTTATTTGCTTAGGGTATAATACCGCGATACACGATGCAACTGGATTTTCACCCTTCGAACTAACATTTGGAAGAAAAGCTAACCTCCCATCTTCCGTATCCCGAACTTCCAATTACATCTACGAAGAAATGTTTGCATTATGACAAAAACAATTGCAGAAATATAGAATGATAGCTAAGAGCACTCTTGAACAAAGTAGAAAGAGATATATGAGAGATCAGAAAAGAAAAATCATTAAAACTCAAGCCTTATTTAAGGAAGGAGATCGTATACTCCTTCACAATGATCATAAATCAGATAAATTGGACGACGAATGGTTAGGACCCTACGTCATTAAGTCAGTCAAGACACCGTATTATGAGATTCTTATTAGAGATAAAGTTAAGAAAATCCACGGTAACAGAATAAAACCTTATTTTTCAGGACGATCACCCTTGCCATCGGCATTACCACTCTTAACGGATCCAAAGCATATCTTTATAGCGAACGTATACATGTTATTATAGGAATAGATATTAGTACTGTATTAGAACAAATAAGATATATTAAAAATGGAGTAGCCGAAGTTAAGAATCATTGCGAGATACAAAAAGATTGTATCATATTACCAGAAATACGCTCTTTACAAGCAAAACTAAATAATGTCAGAACACTTAGCATCAAATTACAATCCTTAGCTCACATTCATCTCAGAACTCACGTTGCTTACTCGACAAAGCAAAGTTTTCTTTATAATTTCGGTACCAACAATTATAGACATGGAATGGGACATAGAACAGGTATACCCCATATCATCTCTCAGGAACAAAATCTTTTTAGCACCTTTAGTAATTCATCCGATATTCTTAACGTCAGGACTAAATTACATCAATGCCGATCAAAACTATTTAGATAAGCAATGCCGTTCTATATCTGATTTTTACATTTGCAAACAAACCCAGCCGATTCACGACCGCCGAGTAAAACACGATTGTAACTCTGAAATCTTAAGCGCAAAAAACACTGTCAAATTCTGTAAAGTAGTAGTTTATAACGTTGAAGATATAACTTTCATTCCATTAAATGCCGAAAATCACTTTATAGCTATACCAGAAAACCCAATAGACCTGAGCATTTTCGAAGAAAAGGCAAATCGAATTGTTAGATTAGAAAAACCATCCTTATTACAAACCAATAAAACTGTAGAAATGTACAAGAATAACCATATGAGAATCAGTAGTAGTAATATCATTACGAGATTAAAATCAAAACAGTCAATATAACTAATAATTCAAATTGGACTATTTTACTAAATGAACTAAAGAAAACTCCGAAACGTATTAACGATAATTACGGATACAAAAGTGCTCTGAATGAAATCGAAGATCGAACGAATCAACTAACTTTTGCTCATGGAATCGATCAAGTTAAATCATGGGGAATATCTATATTACAAATTATAGGATATTTATCCATTGCTCTCATATGCTTATGCTTCCTCAACAAAATAGCAATACCAAAATTGTGCTTCCATTTATTCTGCTGTAAAATCAAGCGAAATACGATAACAATAACAATCCATCAGCCAGCACTCTGATTCCCATCAACCCGACACCTATCAACATATACACTCCGATGCTACCTGTGCCCAGCACCAGCAACGATTCACACGTAACCTTCGACCTGCAGATACCCAAGGCAAAATTCCACCCATCCATCTTAAAGAAGAGAAGGAACTTCGAGGACTAAGTTCAATCTAAGGAAAGGGGTATGTGACGTCAATCCACATTAGAGGACAGATATGTGTATACCCTTAATTACTTCAATGACCCACTGTTACATCAGGGGACACTCTACCTAGACCAGGCCACACACCATGGGCAAGATGGCAACCAGATGTCCGCACATCCTTACTGCATACCCTTAATAGTCTTAAGGACCTATCATAAATCTCAGGCATTTTCTAACTAAAGTTCTTCAGACCACATCGACATCTCTTTACTGACTCGTTTCTAAAGCTTATTGTTTACTACGGGAAGACATGGGAAAGTTAGTTTTTCTCACGTATGATACTTCACACTAGCAACTATCTATCGAGAGCGGCTAAGACCCTTCCTAGTCCACCAAGCTTCTTTTATCCAATCAGAAGCAATGTCTACTGTCCTCACTTTCCTAACCAAAATTGTCATCAACAAATCCGATGGTCCCATGTCCTTAGACACAACCCACCCCTAACTTTCCTCAGACACAGTATCATCAGTAAAAACTTCACTTATTCTTCACCGTTAGAATAGTCAACATCAATTGTAAACCTGTGCTGTGTTAGTGAATAAAGTTGTGTTACGACTCAACCTTCTCTTTTTTATCATCTAATCCTCAAGTTTACGTGACACTCTCAATGGCACTATCAGATGAATAGCAAGCCTTTTATATATTCTATACATTTTAGACCCCAGCAGACCAAAGCAGACAAACATACTGCTTTATGCGAAAGTCCTAGAAATGATTGCAAAAATTATCTTTTGAGGCTTGAAAATATCAACCATAAATTTTTACTTATTATATAACGCAAACCAGGAGAAACAGAATAAAAGCAAAATAATGCATTTGCAATACGAACATCGCTTGCTGGTTCAATTAGTTGGAGATTTTCGTGACATTATCCCGAGAATACTTCATGAACTTCTGGAATGTTCCAATCGGAAAATTAAAGATGGAAGAAAAGAATCAAGGTACTATTGTACTACTTATTCAGCTAAACAGGCCTTGCATATAGGCGACTGCTTCGAAAGATATCATATCCTGCAAGAATATAAAACATGTCATACATAAACATAGCAAAACTACTTTTCAAAATCGATACTTTATAGACATGGTGAAACTTCAACGTGATGTTTCTGTAGTTAGCCATTTTCAACATGTTTCGAACATAGATTTACGCGATTGATTGTTACGAAAAATTCACTAGACAAACACTAAATAAATGAACACACTGTCACCATGTATTCAGACACTTACCTTTCGTGTCATTCATTTCGTGTATATAACAATAAATCATAGTCGTATGATCATTCGCACTGAGCGCAATATTCACTGTTCGCTTGCTAAACAGCTCAGCATTCATAGCGGACTCTTAATACACTCAATCTCGCGTTTCAATAAGTTTCCACAGATGATCAATTGCGCGCATCCACTGACTCCGAATTCTGTACGCATCCAAAACACCGATAAATATATCAAAACGAGGTATAAAGTAGCGGGAGAAAGTAGTGACATACTTGCTAATTTAAATTCAAAAGTTCGGCACGAAGACCAACTTACACAAATCGTGTAATATGTACAATGCACTCTTATTATAAGTAAAAATACATACTTTCTGAGACTAGACTTTGTATTTTCATTTCTTATTATTACAAATATAGTTATATTGTATAATATATAACATAATTACTATACATACACTATGGTGTAAATGAGAGTAACACTTGACTCTTGTTTCTCGAGGTTTGGATAAAAATCTAAAAACAGCGTGATTAAAAATGGATGGAACGGGAAAAATAAAGAGATTAGACAAAATTGTAGTGAATAGAATCGCAGCTGGTGAAGTAATACAAAGACCAGCAAATGCATTAAAAGAATTAATGGAAAACAGGTTAGATATTTGAATCACAATTGTTGTATGTATGTCTTTTACACTCCACACTTTATATTACAAATGTTTCAGTCTTGATGCAAAAGCAACTAATATACAAATTATTGCTAAAGAAGGCGGATTAAAATTATTACAGGTATTTTCTCCAACTATTCAAGTAGGAAAGTTATTATTACAACTAAATATTCACTACTAATCACAGATTCAAGACAATGGAACAGGTATTAGAAAAGAAGACATGGAAATTGTTTGTGAAAGATTTACAACAAGTAAATTACAAGCATTTGAAGATCTTCAGGCAATATCGACTTTTGGATTTCGTGGTGAAGCTTTGGCGAGCATTAGTCATATATCACTTTTAACAATCACAACAAAAACTGCAGATGAGAAATGTGCTTATAAGTATGTTTAATTATATAAAGTGTTATGAAATCTGAGCAAATGTTTTTAACAATATCATTTTCATACTAGAGCATCATATGTTGATAGTAAGCTAAAAGCACCACCTAAATTATGCGCTGGAAATCAAGGTACCACAATATTAATTGAGAATTTGTTTTATAATGTTGCAACAAGAAGAAAGGCTTTTTCTAATCCAAACGAAGAATTCAACAAAATTTCAGATGTAGTTACAAAATATGCAATACATAATCCTACTGTAGGGTTCACATTAAAGAAACATGGTGAAGTTACACCTCAGGTATTTTACTATGTAAAAATAGTCACACAATTGAATGCTATTATTTATAAATGTATGAATATGTTTCTAACATTTAGATTCGAACACCACATAATTCAAGTAAGATGAACAACATAAGAATACTTTATGGCAATCCTGTTTTTCGTGAATTATTAGAAGTGGAACTTACAGATGATATTTATAGATTTAAAATGCATGCTTTGGTAACAAATCCAAATTACACAAGCAAAAGGATGATATTTCTTTTATTCATTAATAACAGATTAGTAGAATCATCCTGTAAGTTTTAAAGTATTAGAGCAAAAAGATTTTATACATAAAGATGATATCTTACAATTACCTTATTTCAGCTATTCGAAAAATGCTAGAAGAAATCTATACATTTTATATTCCAAAAAAGACCCACCCATGGTGTTATATATCTTTAGAAATTGATCCGCAAAATGTTGATGTTAATGTACATCCAACAAAACATGAAGTTAAATTTCTCCATGAAAATTCTATTATTGAAAGAATGAAGCTCGCTTTAGATGAGAAACTATCTGGGAATAGTGCTTCTAAAACATTTTATGTACAAGCACGGTTGCCAAAAACAGATATCACAAAAGAAGTTTTGAAAGAAATTTTGCCAGAATATGAGAAAGATAAAGATGATAGAACGAAAAAAATTCGTCCTCAAGAAATGATCAGAACTGATGCATCTGATCAAAAATTGGACAAATTTAATTTTACCATTCATACCGCAATGGGATATGCTAGAAACAATGATGATATTGATCTCAAAGAGAGTAAAGTTGAAGATTCTAATAGTAATGACGAGAAAGATGTAAATAAAATACAGCACTTGATATCAGATGTAAATGATACTAAAGAAAAGGATATCTCCACGCATGTTATACCAAAAGCAACAGAAAAATCGGATACTCCGTGGAGTAATATCATAGATGATACAAGTCCACTTGAGTCAGATTCTGCGGTATTTGATGAATCTAATTTAGATTTATCTACCGCAAATATTAACAAAGAACAGTATGAATCAAATGGCGCGCAAGATATTTTAGAAATGACAAATGAAGAAATTGATCAAAATATAACAGATAACTCTATGAAAGAAAAATGTATCGACGTTATTGCAGATAAAGCACGTAAACAAGTGTATAAATACTTTGGAAATAAAAGTATTAAATTAGAAGAACAAAAGACAGATAAAAATAGTATAGATAAAGAAATAAGAAACGACGAACCTGAAAAGTGCAATAAACCCAACGAGACGAAAATTATTACTGAACAAATACTAAAAGAAACCAATGACAATAAGAATGGTGACAGAGAAAGTTCATACGAATTTAAATCCTATTCAATAAATAATTTTAGAAGAGAAGTAAAATTAACGAGTGTATTGAAATTACGTAAAGAAGTAGAAGACGCATGTCACGATGGTTTGAAACATATTTTATCAGAATTAACTTTTGTTGGTTGTATCGATCAGTCTTCCGCTTTAGTTCAAAGTGGAGTCAATTTGTATCTTTGCAATACGCAAAAATTAGCGTAAGTATCCATAAAACATTCATAATATATATAAAAAATCAAACTTGATTAAGAACGTTTTTGTTACATCTAGGGAGGAACTATTTTATGAAATTATGCTCTATGATTTTGCAAATTACGGAGTCATCAAATTTTCGGTATGTACATCGACAAAGAACATTATTATTATATTGCAAGTTACACTTATTTGCAGGAGGCACTTCCTTTATATGATATAGCTATGTTAGGATTAGAGACTAAAGAAGCTGGATGGACAGAGGAAGATGGGCCAAAAGAGGAATTAGCTACAAGTGTTAAAGAATTGTTATTGGAGAAAGCTGATATGTTAAAAGAGTATTATTCTATTGTTATAGATAAAAAGGGAAATTTAAAATCTTTACCAGTATTATTAGGTAAATATATTTTAATAAACTACCTTTAGAACCCAATACAAGATTATCTTTTGTTTCCTTTTCAGAAAAATATTTTCCATCTGTGAGTGGTCTTCCTCTCTATATATTACGTTTAGCTACTGAAGTAGAGTGGTCGTCGGAACAACCATGCTTTCAAACCATTTGTAGGGAAACAGCAAAATATTATAGTCAAATGAGTCTTGTACATGATACTCATGAATGGAAGTACATTACAGAACATGTTCTATATGGTGCAATTAAGGAGAGTTTTCTTCCTCCTAAACATTTTGCACATGATTCAACAATATTACAAATAGCCAATTTGCCTGACTTGTACAAAGTTTTTGAAAGATGTTAGATGTTTAGGATAAAACTGAAGTATTATAAACAGTAACGGTTTTTTATTTCATTACAAGTCCAATATTGTAATATTTTTTATATTTATACTACAATGCTCTATTTATTTTTATAAATTTTATAATAAATTTCCTACAAAATTAAATATTATTCTTTCATGCTATAATAGAATGCAATATGGAATAATAAAAGAAATGATATTTGAATACGTATATCTATTTGTCAATCAAAAAAACATAAAAATTCAGATTCATATTACACTCTCTCTTAAACCTAACAGAATAAGAACAAGTATATTTTTCATAAAATTAGGTCCAATTTTTTTTTATATCATTTGTATGACATTCATGTTTTGATGTGTTACATTTTAATTTTAATTACAATATATACGTGCCAACACTTTATTCACAGATAGCTCTTATGAGATTACATCTAATCTCCATTTGATTAACAAACAATCATAAATTATCCTTTGGCAACACCAACTAATGCTGGTCTTACTACTCGTTCATGTAATTTGTAGCCCAATTTAGATACAACTACTATTGTTCCTGGTTCTTTGCCTTCAACTTCCTATGTGAAAAAAATATAATCCTTATTAATTTAATACACAATAATCTATATAAATAAAACACAAAAATTTTACCTGTTGAAATAGTGCTTCATGTTGATTAGGATCAAACTTTTCATTCAGTGGATTTAGTGATATTAAACCATGTTTTTTAAACACCTATACAAATACATTTCAAAGGAATAATTTAGTGCATTATTTAGTATATGAAAATGTAGTTGAATTATATTTTCTTATTTACTTTATGTAACTGTGCCTCTGTCATCTTTAAACCTTCATATAATGTTTTTAAATGTGGATTTTTTTCTGTAAGTTCATCCTTTGGTACACTTTCTGTAGCCTTGCCTAAAATATCCGCTACTTCTAGGAGATCCTTACAAAATCCTTGGATGCCAAATATTTTTGCATCTTCAATTTGTCTAGTTAGTCTAGTTCTAAGATTTTCTCCATCAGCAAGCGCTCGTTTGTATTTATCTTCTAATTCATTTTTATGAGTTTTAAGATCCAGTAATTCCTTATTAATGAGATCAATATCTGCTTTCAATTTCTTTTCAGTTTCTGTAAGTTCCAGTTGTGGAGATTGTGGTTCTCCCCTTTCTGATTGTTGTTCTTCTGTAATAGTACTATACTCTTGCCTTTGCCAAGAAACATGTGATGGTTGAGTTAACCTTCAAATCATGAAAAAAATCTTTAAGACATCAATGTTTTCTTCTTCTTCAAAAAGAATAACTTGGCATAAAGTATTATTAATACTTATAACACTTATTTATTAACACATTTTTTATCATAAAGAATTATTCAAATCTATTACTAATAACATAACCAATTAACTATGTAAGGTTTCATTTAAATATGTAACAGCTTTAAAAAATATATGATCATCTTTATTAAATATATTACAATTTTACTTAAAAAAATTGTATAATAATAAAGTAATGGATAAACACTATGTAGCAATCTAACCTCTATATGTACGTTGAAATATAAGTTCAATGAATCGCATATTTTAACATAACGAACTAAAATGTTCGGAATCTTACCTAAGTAAAATGTTCTTATTTAAATTGTGCAAACTATCAATCGTGACACGAGTAAATCTCGCTGCAACCGGTACCATGAATGATGCCATAATTCTCAATTTCACGAAAATTGGTAAATGATGAAATACAACGATCCTCGTGCTTTCTCAGTGGTTCTCAAACATTTCTTGCAACATATAAGAATCGCGATAAGGAACTATAAACTGTAACCATCAAATATTTTAATGTATTACGTAAAACGTAATGTACTATGTATAAAATTTCCAATTATAAATGCTCAATAAGTTCACATAGATTTTAAGATTAAAAATTAAATTCGTTCGTTATAACAATTATTACGATTGAATCATATTTTTAATATTTTATTGGAATGAAGTGGTACAATACAATGAAAACTGTTCGCGATCATCTTTCGTGATTCTATGTTCTCTTAATACCTGCGTATTTTTTATTTACAAAAACAAACTATTATTGAACATGTTAAACACGCAAAACATTTTTAAATCTGGCGACATTATATCTTGTTTAGAAAAAAGTATTTTATAGTATAATAATATTTCGAACTATTTAAAAATTTTCAATTCTAAAACAAGCGAAAACATTTCACGATTCTTAACGTATACGATTATCCTAAGACCCGATGCAGACGAGCGACTTTTGTCCGCACGATATCGTTGTGACCATATGTCTGTTTCCGCTGTTTCAAACAGGGAAAATAAAAAAAATGACATATGACCGCAACAATATCGCATGGATAAAAATCGCTCGTCTGCATAGAGTCTATATCAGACAGCATTGAAGATTTATTATTTGAATAATAATTAAGTTTAATTTGTTTCTCGCCTTGTTGAGATAGCTTGTAATATTGTAAGTTAATTCCTCACCGCGGAAAAGGGTTGCAATTTATATTATGCTACCATTCATAAATAAGAATAATTTGATTCTTTTTAAATGTATCACATAGATTCTTAGAAAGATTTTTCATACTATAATTTACGGTCGTATTTCCAATTCTTTATGATTGCTTTTTTCATTTATCTTTGTGTAAAATTGTTACAGTGCAATTCTGTGTTGATAATAAACAGGAAAAACTTTGCATAAGTTATACGCACATTTCAGTCATAATAAAATTATAATAAATATGTAATATTTTCGGCTGTGTGTACTTGGAAAAAGTGAAATATATAACACATAAAACGGTACTACTTGATCTTAAGAAAAAACAGCAAACATATAATTTATGCTGAATTTATGTAAAGTCATTGCTCTTATCGATAGCAAGCATTGTATACATCTTATCTGACATACTTGTTCAACATTTAATACAAAAATTAATCTATTTTTTATCTAGTAGTACATTCCGAGTGTGCAAACGTTGATCAACAAATTCTACTGGTAAAATTACTTAGTTACTAAATTTTTCTTTAATGTACATAAATAAACCATTTATCAATAAACTATGCCTTCCATATGCCTTCTAACAGATTAAAGGTCAATCTTCATTTGTTTCATATTAGGACAGAACAAAGTCTACAAACATTCAAATTTTTGACAGTATACCAGCCTAAAAAACGTACAAGTTTCACTAAAGCTTGTACAAAATTATAAATATCATTAAAATTTGTCTTTTTCTTTAGATATTTTTTAAGTGAAAATACAGAGCAGACAACTATCCTTTCGGCCGCGTCTCACAATATTTAATATATATTTTTTTTCTTTATGTTTGAAAAAACTGTGTGTTCGACGGAATGCCGAAAACAGATCAACCACACATTATCAATGATTTTGTGTGTGTATGTGTGTGTGACACCATTTTTAAAGATAACTAAAATATATAGAGGTTAGAATCCTTCCTGATACTGTTTCGAATCTAATTTCGCTTGGATCACTTCCAATTGTCTCTTTGCTTCACATTGTGGGAAGTTTTGTAAATCATAATATTGTGGTGCTATTTTAAGCAACCAATCAGCTATAAAAAATATAATATTTATTACATATGCTTACAGAGATATATTTCTCTCATATTATTTAATAAAAATGTAACTTACGCTTAATATCTGTAACTGTTCTGATATAATTTTTGGTCGTAAGCACGAACTCGTTATAAATTACCCATTCGGGTTTATGATCCAAACAACTGCTTGGATGAAGTTGTACAATTTGATTATCTTTAATAGTCAAATAATGACCGGTCCTTTCTAAATGAGCAACCTAATATACATAAAAAAGAGGTAGTACTACGTATACAAGAAATATTTTTTGTTATAAATCTTATTTTTAGTTACATCTACCTGCATAAAGAAACCGTTCACAAGGGCTTTTCTAATGTTGATATAATAATCTTTTGATGTGAAGTCTGTAGAGGTACGTTTTAAACAAAATCTATCCATTATTCTACTTAGTTGTTGCCTAACATTATCCCCACTTTTTAAAGATCGGTAATTGACGAAGTTATCGTAACACCATTGTGGATCTTCGAAATCTATAAAGAAACATGAATTAAAACTTGTAATGTCACAAATGCAGACTTAAAATAGTTGCAGGTACTTACTTTGTTTAAAAGCGTGGTAAACATTCAGTAACGTTAAATGATCTCCGTCGATATGTGCAAATCGCATTTTAGCATCATCCGCAGCTTTTTTTGATTCATTTGGCCTCACAAAACACTGCGGGACTAATACAACATCAATCATCAATTTAAAACCACGTTACCTTACCATGATCCTGACTTAGACTTTTGCTTTTATCGTATTAAAATTACTTTATTCGCAAGAAAAGTATGAACCTAATGATGTGATAGAAAAAATGTTCTTAATAATACTGTACCTGACAACATAGCAGTAATGCTTAATATCTCATTACTGCAGTTATGATTGCAAGATGCAATGAGCATTTTTGCCAATTGAGGATCTAATGGAAATTCTGCCATCACGGCACCCAAATCTGTGAGATTTCCATCATCGTCTAAAGCAGCCAAATAATTAAGAAGTTCTAAAGCCCTCATAAGAGTTTCTGGTGCAGGAGGGTCCATAAAATCAAAATGAACCTATAGCAAAAACAGTTTATGGAAATAATTATTTAATAAAATATTCAATTAGAAATAAATTATATTCTTGAGAAATGCAATATACCAAGTCGTCAATGCCAAGCTTTTTCAGTTGCAATACAACACTGCCAAGATTTGATCTTAAAATTTCAGGATAAGTATTATCTTGCATCTCGTTTTTATATGCTTTCTCCGTATACAATCTGAAACATTTTCCAGGCCTTGTGCGACCAGCTCTACCAGCTCTTTGCTGTGCAGATGCTTTACTAATGGGTGATACAAGGAGAGATTCTACACGAATTCTGGGATTGTATACCTGTTAAATAATATAATGGGAATTTAAAAAACTGATTTAATGCAGTACAAGAATAAAAAATAATAATGATCTACTGAGACGACCTTCACAGTACCTTCTGTTTCGCAAATCCAGGATCTATCACAAAGACGACACCGTCGATAGTTAACGACGTTTCCGCAATATTCGTTGAAACTACTACTTTTCTACCAATAGCACCGTTAGGCTTTGTAGGTGGTGCTGGTTCAAAGATTCTTTGTTGAAGGTTTGGAGGCAGTGTAGAATAGAGTGGTATACATTTAAGTTCACCTACTTCTGGACCTAAATTATCCATCTCCCTTTTGATTCTTTTACAAGCTTCTTCAATTTCCTCTTGACCAGTTAAAAAGAGGAGCAAATCTCCTGCTACTTCTTCACACATATGAATTTGAATAACTGTCCTGATAGCAGCCTCTAAGTAATCCCTTTCAGGCTCAGGTGTATAAAAAATTTCAACAGGGTGAGTTCGGCCAGGTACGTTCATTAAGGGTGCATTATCAAAATACTGTTGAAATTTTCCAGCATCTAAAGTTGCACTCATAATCACAAGTTTCAAATCCGGTCTTTGTTTAATCACTTCTTTTAACACACCCATAAGCAAATCTGTGGCTAAAGTTCTTTCATGAGCTTCATCTAATAATATCACTTGGTAAGCATCAAGCATGGGATCTGACATGCCTTCACGCAACAGCATACCATCAGTCATATACTTCAATATAGTTTTCGGAGAACTACAATCTTCAAAACGAATACTGTACCCTACTTCCACACCTGTTTAAAAAATTGTTGTGAAGACATTATATAAATATACCTCAATTTTTAGTTCAAAAATATAAAAACGTTTTCAAAGTTAAAAGGACATAATACATACCTAATGGAACATCCATTTCTTCTGAAACTCTTTGTGCAACAGACATAGCTGCTACTCTCCTTGGCTGAGTACAAGCAACACCCTTGTTGTCAATACGCCTTGAATATTCTACACACCATTGTGGTATTTGTGTAGTTTTTCCAGAACCTGTTTCTCCAACGAGTACAATACATTGATGTTGTGCCAATAACCTCATAAAATCAGTACGATATTCAAATACTGGTAAAGTAATTCTCTTTTTATAAAGTTCATGATATCTTGGTGTAAAAGGTAGACCAGTATAAGGATTTAGCTGAACTTGATTTTTTGGTGCTGTCGAAGGTATAGTTGTGCTATTCGATGTAGCCGAGCCATCTCTATAAAACAACAGATAAACTATAGAGTAAATGAAGCTGGTCCAATTTACTATTTGAAAATTATTTTAATCACATAACAACGAAATAATACATGTGTGACAATGACATAAAATAATGAAAGTTGAGAACACTTCATTGTTATGAAAACCAATCAGATGGAAAACAAATGATATTTAAGTTCATCCGAAATTTTTCTCGTGTATCTATAATTATCTATAACGCGTATGTTTTCAGCGTATTGTGAAATTATGCATTAATTTCCCATATATATTAATATACAACATACTATTGAAGAAAGAAATTTAGTTGAGAACCTTTATGGATGAGTTGATCAAGTCAGTCAACAGCAGTAGAAAAGAATTGTTCTATGAATTTAAAACGTTAGATCCTTTTATTACATTATTGTTCAACGGATCAATGGTATTTTACATAGATTATTTTCAGGAAGCGGGGTTCGTTCAACGAGATGCGCGATAGGATCACAAAAACTTGTAACGATGCACATGGCAAAATATCTCATCGAACTCCTTAACTTTTACAATTAAAAATGCTTCAAAACACTCACGCTTTCCGTTTAATATACGGATCCACAACCTCGATCCTTCGTTTTGACATAATTCTTGTCCCTCCGCAGGCAAGCAAAGCAAAATCTGTTTACGAACTTCCACACAAGGCGTCACAAAATGGCAAACTAACAGGCCAAAGCTTCCTGTAAACGTAATCACAAAAAGCAACGATAGATGGAGCTACAAGTGCCATAAAATAACTACGAAACAAGAAATTCATTTCGAAGGCGGTCAATTTTAAATTTATGTAAAGATGAACAATTTTGCGCATTATCTTGAAATAAACAGACATAAGATAAAAAAGATATTTATTTCTCCGTAAGTTACAATTAGAAAAATATATAATTAGGATAGTTATTAAACAGCTATATTCCTAACAATATACGTTGCTTCATTATCACATCCAAAGAGTAATGTTGATCTATCGATGTCAATACTGTTTATTGGCTTGTGCATAGCACTACAAAGCGATGTTACATTAACTTTACCGTTTGTACCAATCGTGTTTAACCAATGTGTATTTGTAGGGTCTAAAAAAGGAATAATTTACTAATATACAATGAGATCTGTTTATTACAAAACTTACCTAAACTTAGTTTCGAATGCTGAGCATTATTCCAATGCCATAATTCACCGCTTGTCGAACACGTAAATAGATTTTCTGGTCTATCAGGGTGAAAAAGTATTTCGCTAACAGCCTTAGCATGGGCATTGAGTTGAGACATTGGGTATGTATTATGTCTCAAGTCCCAAACTGTTAAGCTGCCATCTCCACCACCAGCCACAACAATATGTCTCTGAGTAGGATGATGAGCAATACTTGTAGCTTCTGTCTGCAAAAGTTTCTCTTTACTTGGAGATATATAAATAATTTCCTAGAGATAATATTAAAGAGATTATACTTTTGATTGATCAGAAAGCATGAATGTTGTAGCAGGAAGATCTTGATCATTTCTTAAATCCCACACTTTCATATGTCCCCTTAAATTTCCTGTAAGTATCTCATTATGTCTTAAGAAATCAATACAATATATAGAGCAACTATCCGCATCATCTAAAACATAAATTCAGCTATTTATGTGTAAAATCAACATATAAAATAAATATTTTATGTACGAAATAAAATTTTATAGTACTAATAGATCTAATTGGCTGCTTCTGCCCAGCTGTTAAAAGATTAATTCTCCCATCTTCACCCACTGAAACTATGTCTTGCTCAAACGTAGAAAGTCCAGTACAAGATGCATAATCGCTTGTATTACTATTAAAAAAAGATTAATGAAACATAAACGGTGTTTAAAAAAAAATAAATCTTAATTAATGTATAATTAATTTATAATATTAATATATAAATAAAACTTACTCAAATTTGTGTATAAATTCCCATGACATGTGCTCTTTAAATTGAGAGTATGGATTTTCAGGAATCTGTAACAACCTGACAGTACCTATAGATGTTGACACCACGAAGAAATCTTTTGAAATAAACTGTAAAAATAATAAAACGTTGATGAAAACATTGTCCATGATATTTTTTATATATTATAAAGTAAAAACCTTTATTTCAGTTACGTCTCCGAGAATCGCATAAGATGATACGACTGCCGGATAGGATTCACCATCATCATTCATTTGAAATGTCCAATGTGTTACTTTATTTACCTATTACATGATAGAAAATTACAATATTACAAATTATTGTGATACAATACATTATTTAATACAATATGCAATAGGTTAAGTTTACTGAAGATAACCCTACCGGATCATCCCAACTACCGGTTATAAAATTAGTAGCATCTTCAAAATCTGCATGTTTCCATCTGATCTTAGAAATTTTCTCCGATACAAACGTTCCTTGTACATTTTCGCTCATTTTGCTACGAAATACGATCTAATTTAGAGTAGAAATGACAAAAACTAGGACCTCCGTTTACATGCACGCGCGTTTCCACGCGATTGTGAAAAAGACCGCCAAATGTGTCAAATAAAACTTCTGAAACGAAATCTGTCTACTACTATATTTTATTCCCTTATGTAATAAATATACAGAAAAAATTGTTTTAATAATTTTAATTGTTTTATATATTTTACACAATTAAAAACGGTCGTTTTACTTTTATTAAAAACTTCATCATTTACAAACATTGGGTACTTGCATAATTTATAAGCAGTTTGAATGTGTATATATGTGTGTATATAAAAATTCTTAGAATTTAGAAATTAAAATTATTTAAAAAGGAAAATTAGTGACAAGTGTTAAATAATTCTTACATATGTATAAATTACATCGTTTATTTGAAAAAAAGTATTTCTATAATTTTTGTATCTAAGTTGATCATAAGAAGGGTAGGGATTTACCTATATTTTATAATTCACGGGAGATACAGAGGACAGTTACGCAGTGATCAGGTTGTGAACTAGATGTATATCCTACCTACCGAAATGTAAATTATTTCAAACGAAACACTATCTCACGATTGAAGAAGTTTCGAAGAGCTCTAATGTGATCATCTGAGAATGCTGTTAAATCTATTTTTACAAGTTTCCGGAAATTGCGACATTCTTATTTAAGTGAGTATAAATTCGAATGATCTTGGAACGAGTTACTCCCCAAGATGTCATCGATGGTTTTGCTGTTCTTGTATCTGAATACGCTCCACTTAACTCGCTGTGATGCAAGCGATGCAAACGACTTGCAACTATGTAAGTATTGATGAATACAAGATTACTATATGACGTTATAAAATTATTTATGTATCGATGAATAAAAGATTAAAAACTGTAGAAAAGTTTTATGAAAAAAGAAAAAAAATTTCAGCTGTTACAGACACGAATTTAACGAGTGACGAAGGTGTCACGGAAACGCAACATGCAAGTTGTAAAATCGCTACAGAAGAATTGGTTGCAAGTGCACGTACCAGTGTCACGAGAATACTTACTGGAGTTTGTAATACTAGTAGGAAATAACTTCTAATCTTTTTTCAATTGTTCACGTTATTTTCTATTATCTAATTTTATTGCTAAATATCTAGAAATGATCGATGAAAAGTTGCGAGCTTTAGAAAAAGGCCTAATCAAAGAACTGGAAGAAATCAAGGCATTGCTAAACACTGTTTTGGAGGGGAAAAAGGAAGTACCAAAAGTGGCGAAATTATATGACGATTATCACGAAAGCAAAGGCGATACACTCTCTCCAAGACAGTCTGAAATCGATAACTTTAACAATACGATCCAAAGAACTTCATTATTAAATGGTTTGTACCATTATGTTGTAACATTATTAAGAGGTTTGACTGAGACTTGGGAATTGATTAAATCGTTTGAATTATAGTCGAATATTGGACTAAATGGAATTACAAATAAAATATAGAGTTAATACGGTATCTTTATATGTCCCAGGGCCCGCGAACCTCTTCTTTTACTACTGGCAGATAAAGCATTTTGACGAGAAGCTTACCAATTGGAAAACCGCTCGTTGCCTACGCAGTTCGACATTTTACGTGGGCCAGAATGGGTATGCCATGTTCATCAAAGTAACACCGCGATATTTTCCAGACGGTACAGTTTTCATAGGCGTCGGATTGACCCGTGGTCATCATGATTCTATTCTGAAGTGGCCATTTCCCCATAAGATTCGCCTCGAGGTAAAATCTACATTTTTACTCTTAATCTCGTTGGAGCGTTAGAATGATCGTGTTTTCAGATTTTAGATCATTCATCGGAGCAATCGCGACAAGATCGAAGATCACGGATTTGGGATCCGTCCACACTTTGCTCGGAATATTTTTGGGGCCGTCCAAAATTAACTGGAGAACCAGATAATGCAGAATGCGTTGGACTGAGCGTCCCACGACAGATTTTTTTCGTCAAGTTGCCCGTTTCGATCGATCGTCCGTCGAGAAGCACTAAATATCTTTGGAATGGAAGTATCACGATCAAGTTGACTGTTTATCTTTAAATAACTTTTATACTAAAAATTATACATTATGCATAGTAGTGTACGTAGTAATTCTACTAGATTATAATATTCTGTAATTAACTTTATTCGAGTTTCATTAAACATACAAGTAATTGTATAAAAGAAAAGTATTTAATTGTCAATGGATTAAACTGTATCTTCTATCGTTTAAATAAATTCCATATGCAAATAGAAAGGAACGATAATGAAGAAAGAATAATAAAGTGACATATTTTTGATATTCTTCTTCGCGAATAATTCGCGTCATTTGTAGATTTAAACGACTGAATTAATTCAGGGATGTTGATGAAATATCGAACCTCTTATGAAGAGGCATTCTACCGGATAAATAAACCTGTGGGATTCCTGATAATTGATAATCATTTGTATTACGTTGAATTGTATTTCGAGTATTTTGAGTTGCTGCCCTCAGCAATGCCTTGTAAACGGAAATCGGAAGTCGGATGCTGCCATTTGCTTCCATGCCCTGAGATTCCATTGAATTTTCATGAAAATTCCTCTTTTTTCCGCATCCTGGAATCAATCGATTATTTTAGAATGATAAAGGGTCTCATAAAAAAATGACCTTTGCCAATTTTTTCAATCTCTTAGATAATATGGCATTCTAATAGTCAAAAGCAGGACTTACGATATTCACGACATGGAATTTTAAAAAATGATTATGTTCTAATTTTTCGTCGAATGAAAATTAAATGATTCTATAAAAACATTTACCTGGATTCGACAACCGCGTGATTTAATTAAACACAGGTATTTTATGATATAATCGTAGATACACTTATATTACGATGAACATTTTGTTAAAAAGAATTGAAATGCATGAAACAGAAATTAAAAAACTAGACCTAGACTAGGAATATAAAGAAAGAATACAAGAACTTCTTCCATTTTTCTTGAAAGAAGATAACAACATTTTGTTATGAGCCCTTCAATCGTATCTGATGGCGGACTGGAAATTAGGTTTTTCTTACCGGTGAACGCATTGCAGAAAGGTCTCTTCATCTTCAGCGATTCGTCTGTTGAGAAGGCGTCTAACAATTGTTGCTCGATCTAATAGTTGATTTGATCAATTAATTATCGCTATAATTATGAACGTGGCTTGTTTGTTAAGATAATAATTTACCTTATCCTGCGGGTTCTCAGACTGTGTCAGGTTCACTAAGCATACGAATATGAAAATACAGCAAACGTGGTTGATTGCCTAGAGGTGATCGAAAAATGTTAAGTTGCAGGGAATATTGAAAAAAATTTTGAATATTTCGAATAAAATCAAAGTTGTCCTCGTTATTGGTTAAACTGTATAACATTATATTCGTTAATGAACCGATTAAAACCCAGAACAAGATCTCAATAATTACTGAGGCTACGCGTAATTTCTAATAATCATATCGATTATATAACTATCGCACGTGAACCTTTCAAACATGTTAACTGTTGTAATCTGCTTATGACTTTAATCAGGTTTGTACTGCGGTTAATTAATGTCGAACGATACTAGCCGGTCGATCCTTCCTTCGAGCAATACGTTCGTCATCCATGCAAATACAAGCTTTTTAACTTCGCGTATAACGTATAATATGCCGACCAAGTGGACTGCAACAGTTCAATAATGTAATTACAAGTAAATTACAAGTTTCATTATATTTTAATAATCGTTCCTAGGTTAATGCTCCTCGTTACTTTTAATACCTTTTTCAAAGTTTCTCTATTGAAAATCGTAATAGGCAATATCGGATGTAATTACATTTTTGATCGAGAAGGGAAATTGGAAAATAGTGACGCGACCTCTTCAGACGCTGTCAACTAGTAACTAGAAGTTTATATTATAAGGCGTCAGGAAATTAACGTGCACGTAATTCATAATGCTTAAGACATAATAGTAATTCATAACGCGTAAGAGAATATTGTTCGAGATATACATTTACGAAAAGTCTTTTTAAGTACAGTGGATTTTATCAATGTAGGTGTATATAGTGATACAGTTAAAAATTATTCTACGCAGGACTATATTTTAACAAAAAAAAGTATTTTTTCCGAATTTGAAGATTCAGATGGCTAAATGACAAAAATATGTTACAAGAGTTACTGTTCGGAATTTTGAGTGGCCCATTCCCTTCTTTAGGAAATTCCGAATTACATTTCCTCCCCGAGCTGTAAACCTAATGACTTCGAGATCAGGTAGGAAATCCCGGGAAGAACCAACCGGAAGAACAAAATGGACAGACGAAATCCAACGGCTGGTAAGGAGAATCAGCAACGTAGGAGGAAAGTTCATCATCAGAAATCGTATCGCGCGGGTGAAATACTTCACTCCCAACAAGATCCTACCACCGCCGTGTTCATAACATCATATGTTACTTTTATACAACAAGTGCAAATACAGTTCTAGATTAATCTAACACTCGATCTATTTAATCTCCACCACCTTGAGCGTTAAGTCATTCGAGGTACGCGATATTGACCGATCGGTTTGACCTGACCGATTGCTCTTTAGTCGAGAATTCGCAACAGTTACCTTCATGTCGAATCTTTATAGCTTGAAGACAGCGGCAACACGAAGAATTATCCTTATAGGCGCACGAAGAAACACTGTCTCGGTTGAACTTTCTTCCTTTGGTCCGGCTACGTCTTTTGATAAAAGGATAAAAGGTTACTCGCGGAAAGAGTCAAGTCTGCGTATGAGGGATGAAGTCGCGCCTCAGCTCTTCAAATACCACCCCCTCCTTTAGTAGCATTCGAGGGCGTAAATACATGCGCCAGAGGAACGCATGACCGTTCATAATGGCTCATGGAACGGTACATTTAACATTCTTTACGCAGAATGTGGTTAGTCTTACGTATATTTTGCAGTCTGAATGGTGCAAGAAACACAGAAATTATGCATTTGTTCGTGTCTTATTCGTATCATGCACTTCGTTTGTTGTAACTACCGATGCGTTAAAGATTAAAGTTTGTTTACATAATACACAATATAATGTACACAAAAACTATATACACCGTTGTACACCAAAGTACCAAAGTAGAAGATTTTTCTCAAACATATTATATGAGTTTCCGAAACATTTCAAAATTTCTACAAGTGCTCAAATACTTTCACAAGACACTGTATATACAATACATATATAATACACAATAGCTATGCTGTTAAATGTGCAATATGTTAAAACAGAAACTTCTTAGATATATCAAAACAATTCAAAAGTTATACTAATAATTTCATTCATATATTTTGCAAAGCATAATGAAGTTCTAAGGAGCAAGTAAAGAAACAGCAGATTTTTTCTATATAATTTTAATATTAAGTAATATTTTTCCGGAAAGAGTATCATCAAATGTAAGTTCTCAGCCGTGGAAGGTTTTAAATGGTTCTGTACCCCCTGCGACGTTATCCCACTTATGTCCATCGAGAGAAGTAGCAAACTATATTTGATAAATATGCAAAGGCTGACAACAAAAGATCGAAACATAGTAGAACGATCAAGGCAAGAAGCAGCTTATGGAAGACTGATCGACAAGAAATCCCGTGTAAATCAAAGGAAAGCAGCCGGGGCTAAGTACTAACAACGTTCGCGCATCAGTACCCGCTGAGTTACATTAAAGTTGTCCAACCCTTGGCAACTGCCCCTTGTCCGCCTCCGTCCATTCAAATTTTTAACATTCTATTTTTTTCATTATTTAGTCTGTCGTATATCGAACATAAATTAATACTGAATGCCATGAGATGTAAGGATTAAGAAAATAATATTTCGTTTTGTAAAATAGTATTCTTGGAATCAAAACACTTTTAAGAAATGAAATATGTGTCATAAAATACACGCGCTGTGCTAGTGAATTCTTAATTTTCTCTCTGATTTGAGTATATTTTATTATGACATGCAAAAGGATCTATAAATAAAAACTGATGTTAAATTTGTACAGTTTTTACGTTCTTGACACTTGGTCCTTTTTAAACTATCATGTATGTTAGCCTTGTTGTCCTCTCTTTATCTTTTTTCAATATTTTAATAATGTGTCAAATATATGTTGATCATAATCGTCTTAATATTGTAAATCACGACGGGTTCGCAGCTTATGAATAAGAGATGCGTACAGAACAATATTACTCTTGATATATGACTCTCTTCGTGTATAAAACGAGTGAATATTACTTGTGCGCGCGTTATATTCTCTTCGTTAAAAATATCTGTATGAAAATAAATCTATCAAGATTCAATAAAAATAAATGAATGTTAATAAAAAGGAATTATTAAAGCTATGTAAGATATTCTTTATTAAAATACAATAAAATAAGTGAAATAATTTTTATATATATATATTATTTAAATAATGGGAATAATCAATTAAATATATGAATGATTTTTAATATAGATACAATGGTTGAAATATTATAAATACGCAACTCACAAGTGCCTGGATAGCTCAGTCGGTAGAGCATCAGACTTTTAATCTGAGGGTCCAGGGTTCGAGTCCCTGTTCGGGCGTATAGCTTTTTGCAATTTTTTATTTTATCTATAATGATACCATATAGCGATACCAATGATACATAAAATATATCATCGGTTTGTTGAAACACTTCGAAAACAAAAGACTAAATATATATCGCAGTTTAATACAGCAATTGTTTCTGAAATTTTAATGTGGGAATATACAGTAACTTGCAGGGCAAAAACGAAACACCATATTATATACAAATTTCCATTTTTATATCTCTTTAACATTTCATTTTACATTAGATGACTGTACATAAATAATGTGTAAGATAATTTCAATATCATTTACAGAACACATAGAATAAAAATCATCACAAAAACAGAAAACTCGATACTATACCAAGTGTTCTGTTTTTTGGTAAATTACAATATAAATAGATAAAAGTTCAGTCTATAGAACACAATCTCTTTTAAGATTCACTTATAAAGAGAATAACGTAAAAATACATGAATATAATGGAAATGCGAATTATGAATGGCAAGTACGATAATGCACTATCACTTTAGAAAAGAAATAATAACTAGGATCCTCCAAACCCTTTTGTCAAAATTTAAATTAAGTCTTAGTCAATAGTACTAATATCATGAAAAATATACCTAACATTTGAACTACACTTCAAAACTGTTCTTTAACACTACCATCAGGCATTCCAAAGAACACTTTTTCCGCCATTTTTATAAACAGTCCTGTTTCCACAACTCCAGGCATCATCGAGATATCTATGTTAATTTTATTCCAATTACTCAGATGTTGTGGAAAATGCCAATCGAGAATGAAATTACCATTGTCTGTTATAACTGGACCCTAAAAAAAGATAAATAATGTAATTCATGTAATATTCATAAACACAGAAAATAATTTATTAGGAAAAATATTTACAGCTTTAGCCAAAGCCATTCTAACTTTTACAAATCCTCCATAATTATCTTCTATTCTTTTTTGAATGACAGTGTACGCCATTGGAACTACTTCAATAGGAATACCTTTCTTATAGTTTTCACCAAGTTTTTGAGAATTTTTCCTAAAATCATTAAGTATTATAAGTAAAAATACACATGTATATTAAACATATTTTGTCTACAAAAATACAACACTTACGTATAATCAGCTATTATAATAAATTGACTAGCACAGGATGCAACGATCTTTTCTTGAAGTAAACAACCTCCTCCACCTTTGATGATATTCATATCAGAGTCAACTTCATCTGCTCCATCAATTGCACAATCCAACTGTTAATATTCAATTCAATATACAATATAGAAAATATTTTTGTAAATAATATAGATAAAAAATTGTTCATTACTTGAGGATAACTCTCCAAATCACCTAGGCGAAGGTGGTTATTCAATATTAGCTGACGAGCTTGGAACGAAGTTGGAACACAAACAACATTAAGATTTTCTTCCTTTACACGTTCAACTGAAAAATACAGTTTTATCCATCATTCGCATATATTTTCAAGACCACAATATTTAATTATTTAGCATGATAAAATTTTCTGTCTGTAAATTAAAATATTCTTGTTACAATTACATTTGAATCAAGTACAATCTTATCTCCTGATGGGGTCAAAGGTGCACTATGACGATTTTATAACAAAATTAACTACATATAGACTGTAGCAATAGTACAGGAAATTTGGTTATAAACGATTATAATTAAGTAAAAAATACTGTTCTTACCAATCCTGTGAATAGCATATATTATAGTAGATCCACTACCAATTCCAATAATGCTATTATTCTGCAAAATAATTGTGCGCAAAATTCAAACGATGAAACACCAGTGAGTTAGTTAAATTAGTATTTATTTATTTATTTAATTCAATTTATTTAAAATAGAAATTACCTTCACGTATTCATCAACTGCTTTGTAAGCAGCAACTTTCTTAGCACTCTCCAATGGTCCCATTTTTGGCAAGATTCTTGAAAAACTGAAAATATTTGCTAACGAGCGAAGCTCTAAACCTTCGTTAAGTACTATGCGTGCATACTGTGTGTTACTAAATAAATTTTGCATTTCAAAATGGTTCTGCACTACGGGTACAATCGTCAGGTCAGCGAATCACAAAAGTGCACTTATACGCAGGTCCGGCGCAAAATTCAAATGATTCCGTTCCAACAATCGAGAATGTAAAAATTATAATTTTTCGTCATATAGAATAAACATAAACGATGCAATTTAATCGAATTTCCATTATATTTAGCATCAGAGGCGAATAACACAAAATACAACCAAACACAATTTACATTTCAATAATTATTATGTATAAGATTTCACTTTAATTCTCTATTATTACTTCAATAGTAATATTCGTCAACACATTCCACTTCAACATGTCACGCACAATATTTCTGTTTTATCATCGTAATTTCTTTCGTTCGTGCTCTCGTTCTTTCTCTCTTTTCTTTCTCACTTTCGTTCATTACGTCCGTACATTTTTATGTGTATCGGTCGATTTCTTTATCTTTTTTTAAAAATCAGGTAAAAATCCGCGAACAATCTCTCGCGCTGTAATTTTATTATGTATGTATTCGAGCAGGCTTAGGAAAAGATCGTTTAGCAAAAATTCAAGTACGTTGATACACGATGCCTTTAGTAGCAACTTTGTCGAAAATAAGAGAATCAAAGGCTCTAGATTTCCCCGACAAAATAGCTGCTGCTTGACTGCATGTACCGACGAGCAAGGCCGAATTAAGGTAATCTTGTGAAATGCACAACGACTGTGTGATACCTAATACTATACCGATCGCAAAGAGATCAGCCTTGCATGATACAACTAGGACATCTACCACCATTTTGTCCTTCCAAGATTTACACACGAAAGTCTGTTTCTTTTTTCGCAACGAAGAGTGAACATTATTTCGAAGCTTACATACATAAAGCCGCTGAATGCTTATTATGATTTATTTTTTTAATTTCTTTAGCTCAGGCAGTGGATCACGGTTAATGCGGCCGTGCCAATAAGTTCGTAACTCCAGTAAGTTTGCAATAATACTAATTGCAACGCAGGTCAGTGTCTGTGTGTTCGAAGATGTACTTTCTATTTCTCTCTTTCTTCTTCTATTTCGCTTCAGCCTGGCTGTGGGTGTCTATTTCTAAAACGATAAATCGGCGTCTATTTTTTCTTCAACCAAGAAATTCGTAAAATGAAAATTACATTCAAGGAAATAAAAAAAGAAAAATAAAGAAAGGAAGAAAAAGTTAAAACGTATTTTCTCCTTCTGTTCTTCATGTACAGGCACACACATACACGCGTATGTATACATACAGCTTTTTCTCTCGTTCATTCTTATACTGTTTCTGTTTGCCCGACGAACTAGAAAGGACTTTGTGTGGGAGGCTTCATGACATTAACTTTCTGTTTTGATTCTACCCTCCTATCCCGTACACCACCCTCGATCACGTAAAACAAAATAATGCAGAAAGAAAAATCGTTTAGATCTTTAGATGGACCACAGAAGCCGCTACATTGTGTTTTAACCCACTTTTCTTTCTAGTGTTACATACATATATATGCGCTTTGCTAACTCCTACAAATTTTTTTCTATCGTGCTCTCCTCCGTACACCACTCGCTTCTTCCTTTGGCTAGGATTACAATCAAAACTCGTCAGAGTTTCGTGAAAAATATGTACCGATTAATTTTACGATATCGTAATATGCTTCGAAGAAAATAATGCGCTCAAATTTCTTTTACTTATCTTTGGGTCAAGACGGGAGTCTTGAACACGACATGATTCTTTTTTTCTTTTTTAATCAAATTAGTGATGAATTAAAGATTTTACATGCACTTACTGATGACGTTAGTCATATTTGCGTATAGCAGGTGAATTGAACAATAATATTGAAACTAGTATTTCAAAGTTACCTTGTAACTAGTTCTGATTTGACTTTATTCAGTATTAAAGACATATATATATCTTTTTTTTCCTTTCTACTCATGTCGTATTCTTTTCGCTGACTGATAGTTACTGCGACATTTTTTCAAGGGAACGAAAACTCTAACGTGAGGAAGGCAACGTTGCGACAGTTCTTGATCGTGCATATCCGTATTATATCACAGTACAAAAATACTGTGGAAAATATAGCATAATAAATATTTTTAATAAAAAAGAAAAGAAAGTTCCTTTCTCACGTTTATCATTATTTCTTTTTTTTTTGTAATTTTTTTTTCTTTTTTTATCAGATAGCTTCTTAGCGATAAAGTATAGTTTTCTGAGAGTGATTTTTAATTGATTCGCGCGTCGTTAATAATACAGCATTATTAATCTCAACGACACATCCCCTTCATTAAAATTATCATATTAATAATATATATATATATATACACACAGTCAGACTCCTCCTGCGTTATTGGGCCATTATCTACATAGAAGCCCTATTATTATTAGTCGCTAATAATCGATTATAACGATAAGAAACGGTATCGTAATGAGAGCATAATACGATAAATTATCGAGATTTTTAATTAAATTTAAAACTTTTTTATTTTTCTTCGCTACGATAAGTTGCGTATGTTCGCGTTCCCAATCACTTTTGTCCGCGGTTTACAGCAATTTCTTCTCTATTTTTAGTCGTTCACATAACTTTTTCTTCGATACGTATACACACGCACGATTGATTACAATTAAAACAATACAGATCTACGCACAAACGCAACTAGTCGCTGTTGTACATGTGCGTAAGTGTACACACACATTTACGTAAATGTATGTTTGTGTGTATACACACATGTATATATATATTTATATATAAGCATGTATAATATATATTATTTATTTATATGCATACAGTAGGCAATGATACGTAAAATATAGATAAATATAAATCGAAATTTCAATTCGTTAGAAGGAGAATCTCTTCGTCGAATAGAAAAGGGGAAAATGTCGTACGCGTTTCACAGTTTTTCCATCATATTTCTTTTTTTTTTTGTTTTTTTTTCTTATTTTTGAATTTCAATTCCATCATTCATTTCTGATTTTCATGAAATTCGTTGTAGACATTGGCTACGTTCTGACTGACAAAAGACCTGTTTTAGCGAAGTCTTCTCATCCCCCTTCTTTCTTTTCTTTTTTGTTAATTCGTCGGGCGTAATGGTTTCGATTAAAATTCGAAAATTCACAGAAAATTCCTCTTTCCTGACACTCGAGATAACATACGGATGAAGGACGTGATAAAAACAACCGTTTAATCCACCCAAGAATATTTTTTTTCTGTTCGTTACTCCGTTCACAAGAATAATTTTTTAATCGTGTTATTTTGTTTTTTCTCCTACAAAGGATATCCAGGAGAATCGTCGATATCTTTACAAAGCATCGAAACTTTCTTTCAAAGACGCCCAATCTCAAAACTTTCTACTATATAGACCGAGATCCTCGAGTTACCTAAGTTTTTTTTACATTTTTTCTATATATGTATGAATGAAGAAAAGGAGAAGTATTTAATTACGTAGGTGTTAATCACATAAAAGAAAAAAGAAAATAGAAGGAACGTGAGAATTACGACGATACTCCGAGGCACCTTTTCGTCCTTATGAATAAATGTATATTATATATATATATATATATATAAATAAATAAATATATATATTTATATATATATTTATATTTATATATAATGTAAAAAGCTGTTTGTTAAGATTATGCTGAAATTTCAAAATGAACCATGACAAAAATCCTAACAATAAAAATATAACGATATTGATACAGCGTTCGACTGTTGGAAAAGATGTTACACTGTCCCTCGAAATCTTTCTTCTGACAAGGAAATGTATAGAAATTATTTTTCCTGCTACATCGTATAGTACATAACGACAATAAATGTAATAAAATAATATTAATAGTAAAATAGAAGTGTAAAAATCCAAAAATTTTATAATCCCGAAGTGACGTGGAAACAAGGGGAACATAAGTTCGCAAGTATCAAGAATAGAAGAAAAAAAAAACACCCAGTTGTAATTTTCGACTTTATACGAAGTTATTTTAGTACATAGCAAATCATGTTATTTATTTCTTCCTTTCCTTTCTTTTAATTAATGTAATTGGTTTTTGTATTAAACGTGCTTGTTGGAGTCTTGCTTCGTTCTGAGATTATACGCTTATGAATTCGTGTAAAATTTGAAAAATAACTAGCTTATCAGTCATCGAGATGTGCACATTAATATATGCGAAGTTCATTATTTCTCTCTTAATATCTGCATCTTATAGTTTTTTTTTTCTTTTCTTTTTTTGGGGGGATATGCACATATTTATTTAGTTTAGATAAGTATACAGCATCGCTTTCGTATGAAGTATATCACGTGTAAAGGATTCTTTTGATTAACCACGCATTCCACAAAAGGCTGAACTTTTTCCCTTTCAGGCATTTCGCGTTAAGGCAATTAGTACACTTTTCATTTTCTTTCTTTACATCGTTGCTTCACTATTTTATATATCTTGTTTCCAATTCACACATCACAGTGGAATACGAGAAATTATTATAAGTGTTCGAAAAATAGGTGCATAAAGCAAATAGTGCATTTAAAAGAAGATATTAAATTGCTATCGACACTGAAAGATCCAGGAAAATAAAAAAGAACGAAATGTATGATTTTTTCAACACCTTTGGTTATTTTGTAATGTTATAAGTAATCCGATTTCGAATTTACCACCGAGAATGCCAGAACACGCGAGAGCATAAGACAAAAAAAATGAAATCACGCGCTACATATTTTGTATAACTTTTTACAAGTTTATATGTATATATGTATATGTATAATTTTACTTCATTTTCATCCACATCTTGCAGATACACCCACAAATCAATTAACATAGGATCTGAATGTAATACAAGGGGAAATTAATTACAATATGCAATATACATAAAGTGATTAACAAGGAAGTCTAGGCAAAAATCAAAGAAAATTGAGTAGGAGTTAAAGACAATTGAAAAATAATCATTGCTCGTTCGTACGAGCGCCTTCAAATTCTACTCTCAGTAGAACCTTCACAAGTTTCCAATGCATTTGCGTGCGTCATACGCACGTACTTTTTTCCGACGCTTTCTGCATAAAATAAACATTAATTATATCGTAAGCTTCAATTCAATTCAACTAATTTCAAAGAAATGGAACACAGAAATTCTCAGTTTTACTTTGACATATCGCGTATAATTTTTACATATATCAAATCAGTAAAGCTTCTCTTATTGAGAAAAAAAACAAACACACATACAAATATTATTTCATTTCACATTGTAAAATGGAGCGATTATAGATTCATAAATGAATGATTAAAAAAAAAGAAAAGGGACCACGTGATATTTTTAAAACGTAGTACTAGCGCAATATACGCAAAAATTCAAAACAACAACAAAAATAAACTTTCTAACAAATACTTTAAATAAATACGATTAATTTTGAAGAGAAAATGATTCAGATTTCTGTTTGTTTGGCATGTAAGACCCAACTTAATCCCTCCATTTTAAAGTACTAATTCCTGAATAATACATAACATTAAGGGATGGCCCGCCAACCTAATATTTAGAATCACTGGTTCTGGATTATCTTTCTGAAATGATTCAAACCTCGTGTAGTTGACTATTTAAAACTTGTGTTCATCTAACAAAACGTTAATGCACATGCGCTTTGATGATTTCATAAAGCATATAGATTAAAAATCGTTAGTTGCTCGCTTTAAAATATTTGTCCGATGATTAAGATTTTTCAAATACAAACGGACCAACCCAAGCAGATTTATAAACTTTTTCCCATAAAACACATTTGTATTTCAATGATACATATGACATTAAACGAATTTTTAAAAAATATATATATCAAACATACGATGACCAAAAAAATTTAACCAGTTTAAATTAAGCACAACTAAACTGGTGCGTATGACGGGCAGTGCGTCTTGTGAATTGTTAGAGTTTCTACATTTCCAAGATTTTATGTGTTAAATAAAACTGAGTATTTTATCAATCTAACTCTGTTCTAACAAACCCATACAGCCACCAAACATGAAACGCTAAAAGATATAATTATATTGTTATTATTTTTACCTGCCCGTCTCTATCCTCGATCAAGTTATTGTAAATGGATATAATAATATCGATGTAGAACGTGGCAAGACTCGCTGAGGAGTGTGTACGAGGAGTGTATATGACTGCAAGAAGTGAGTTATTTACATTATTTGCATGTGTCGGCGAATCAGCCCTTGCCCTTGTTCCATGTCACGTAACGACAAAAAATGGCGAGATTAGAGTTTTGAAAAGTGATAAGATAGGGAGGGTGAGGAGGAGGGCATTTGAATAATTATTAATATATAATATTATAATAATAACAATAATGATGAGGTGTTCTAAACAGTGCTAGGACTAGTGCTAGAGGGTCCTGTGAGGAATCAGGGCGGGTGGGTACGGGGTAAGGAAGGGTTAGTGTGGGGGCGGAGGTTCCGTAGATTGGTTTCTGCCATCTACAGCCCTAACTGGCTTCCTACGTGAAGCACCTGTTACGCCAACTGGACCGACCCCACCTCTAAGGTACGCTGGTGCTGGGGTTACTATCGGTTCTCTGATAGTTCTACTATATGGTAGCGACAGTGATTCCTGCAATACCTGTATAACGAAGTTACAAATACTAAATTATTTTTGTCACGATTCTTTAACATAAAGTTTAAATTTTTGAAATTGCGAACTTAAATCTTCATATATACTTACCAATGACTCAGGCAATACACTGTGCATCAGTGTTTGAACCATAGGTGAATTTTGTATCGCGAGGTTATTAGAATTTGGTGGCAATCCTTGATTCTGAAGACCTGTCCCCACACTCCCAGCAGTAGTAGTTTGAACAGTATGTGATTGTTGCATAGACGTTTGCGTTACATGTTTACTCATTGTTTGATCCCTTTTCGCCTCTTGAGTTACATTTAATTTCTTTGTAGAAACTGAGGAAGAGTTAGCATTTGGTGTATCAGGACTGCTTGTAGCAGTAGTTGCACTTGATACTGGTGTTTGCGCTACAGATTGTTCCTGCGTTAACTCCGGCAATGTTTGAGAAAGCGTTCCAAGAATAAGTTCGCACGTAAAGAGACTTCTATTTGCACTTTCACGCTCAATATTTTGCAACTGTGAGTCGGAGAGAGAACTGGTAATACATCTATAAACGGAAAAGAGCACACATGTAATATTAATTAAAATAAATATAGCAATTAAGAACATCTATGTATAAACACAAGGTTATTGGTCCTTTGGGAACTAAAAAAAGGCATATGTCTGTTTCATGGAATCATCTTAAAATATAACTTTTGGCATCCTACGCACTGATCATGACATGCAGTTTTGCATGTTTCAGACAAAAGACTGCATGCATGCACGTGTATGTTGAAAATATATTTATAAAAATACTCAAATACTAGCGCATGAAAATTAATGTTTTGACCATATTTTAGATACTTTTAGATGTGTATATTCCAATATTTACACATAACACATACTTTGGCAATAAAAACATATAGTTCTGTGAACTAGTAGATGATACGCCGGACGGGTTCGCCACATTAGTTGTATTATTGTTACTAGTCGTACTATTTGCTACCACACTAGTCATAGTAGTAGAATGACCACTTCCACTAATAATTCCTCCACAACTTGCAGAGCCAAGGACCTGAGTCTGCCTCCTAGGTAATCGCTCCAATTGTTGTCTAGCAGCCTGGAAAGATGTTTCTATTGTATCGTGTATTTTTAATTCGATAACTTTTATATTCGTATTTTAGGAATTCAGCTCTTGATTAATTTATTTTTATTACAACTTAATCTTTTTACTAAAATCTTTTTTGTTATTAAATCATACATACTCTAACTTGTTGTCGTTCCAACTGTAGCTGCATTTGCAATTGTTGTAATTGCGATGGTGCTGACGAACTTTGACCAGTTCCTCCACCACTTCTACGAACACCGGATAATTGAGAAAGTAATTCTGTAATTGGATCTATACCTTCTCGACTACTTGGACTCAATCCTCCGGACGAACTGAAATGCATATTGGACCTGAAGGTCCAATGACACGCCAATGAACATTATCTAAGATGAGATGATGATAAACTGAAGCTGAAATCTGGTTTAGCGTTCTTTTTAGGCATTTCAAAAAGAGAACGCATCTTTTATCTTACAATATACTACCATGATTATTGAACTATGTTTCACTAAAAAGATGATGGTAATGACTGATAAATTATAATGTTAATGTTATAGAATAAGCAAAAAATGATACTTAACAAAATACATGCAGTCAAACATCACAGAATTTGTACACTACTGTAATTCATAATCAGTGTCGAATTTTTTTAAAATAGATTAATAAGCTAGCACTTAAACACATTTGATATTTATTTTTAGTGGGAGATAATTGTTTCCACGTTTTCTTGAATATAATACTTACGATATTTATAACAAATATTATAACACTTTTTCATAATCATTTAATATGGCGTGTATATCAAATATACATACCTGCGAGGCCGTGGTCCACCAACAACTCTAGATGAATGTGTTATCCGTCTACCAGTATATCTACTTGCAGTTGGTTCATCTAGAAAAGAGATCAAGTCTCTTGGTCCACTACGATGCTCCAAACTTAAATGACCACCGAAATCATCAGTCACATTATTAGGATCTCCCCCTGGGACAGATGCACATACTGGGCAAACCTATAATAAAATTGGAAACCTATAAATCTCTCTCTAATAAAAAAGGTAATGTATGATAGACACTTATATATATTATAGTATACATACAACTTCAAAAGAAGTGTCCGAGTGATCTGCAGCAACATGTTCTTGCAGTGTAGCCTCAGTGAAACCCATTCTTGTACAATAAGGACAAGTTAAAGATTGTGGCTGTTCTACACTTACTGCCTCTCCACCATAATATAATTCTACAAGATAATAAATTAAAATTAGTTTGTATGATTAGGTCATACTTAAAAGACAATTATTATATATATACAATTTAATAATTAACTTACCAAACTCAGATCTAGTAAGTATACACTGCATAGGATGATCACTGTGGTGACGCGTAGTACTGGCACCTCCTTCGTAACAGTTGGCACACAAATCATAATCGTAGCATATGAGGCACTTATATCTGCGACCCCGAAAGTTCCCCTTTAAGCAGGCGTCACAACTTACCCCTAAAATAAATAATTACTATATATTTGTATATATAGGGATTAGCGTTTTATAGTAATAAAATCAAATTAGATTTACTATTAGTATTAGATACATAGGATATAAATAAAGGATATTACATGTATGTAAGTAAAGTACATTTACATAAAGAACTTTAATAAAAAGTACTATTGTCTCTACAAAAGATATTTATATATCTTTCATACTTACATATACATACAATAACCTTGAACTAGATCTATTAAAGATAGATTATTTAAGTCTGTTTCAAATGTATATAGTTTTTGACATAAAAAATTCAGCTGCATATTCTTATTAAAACAGACAACTACAACTTAATAATTTATTGAATACAACAATAAAGTAACTTCAGCATAATTGTAAATAAGTAAAATAACAAAATAATATTGTGACAATGTGCATTATATAGAGACACTACACATGTAATTTTCTTATAATTAAATGCATTTAAAAATTTAATTTCTTGTTTAATAAACATTTAATAATAAAATACACAATGAGTTTTTAATTTCATGCGTTTTCCTAGTTACCTCTTAATTTTTACAAGTTATACACATATATGCATATATATATTTTAAAAAGTACAATAAGCTAAGTATGATGTTACTTTTATTGTAATAGTATCATAAAAGTTAAAACCTACATATATATGTATTAATAGTCAGCAATAACATTTTTGAACTTCAATACAATATTTCTAATTTCAATTATGTAACATGAGTAGATGTTAAATAAATAAGAAAGAATATATGTACTAACTTTATTTATGCAAACAATAACTACTCTTTACTTTGCTAATCTCGTTAAGACACATTAACTTAAAAATCCAATATAATTGCATTTCTGTGATGTTAATATTATACCATTAGAATGGAATAAACAACGCATTATTTAGAAAATACAAACTTGAAAGTTGAAAAAAGTGAGGAAAAAGACTAATTCAAAGATATCGGATAAGAAAAATACGTTTCAATATGTTTTAGAGATTTAACATTGTAAGAAAGAGAAAGGGATTGTACAAGAAAAGCAATATCAAAGAAACCATTTGGCAGAGCTCATCTTGACAATGGGTCGATAAATTTCCCCGTGAATTTTATTCATTTTATATAATTAAAATAAGAAAAAATGATGACATGGCAAAAAAGTTAAGCACAATCATCAAAGAGCATTATAAACCCAAAGAAATTGGAGTAAATTTTTTATAAGTGCTGCCATCTGGCCTCTGACATTAGACCCTTTGGTACAGAGCTTACAAGAAATGTCTTAGGAAAAATCTCATACATTCTCGATTTCGTAACCTCGACGATGAGTCTACACAAACTTTTTATGCATATCCCCGAATACCCCATGATTAAAAAATTTTGTCATCAGTATAAAACAAATTTAGCATGTGAAGTAAAGGCTGACTTGCTAGTCAGAAACAGCGCACACGTACGTACCGTCATGTCGATTCATTTTCCGTTTAAAATCTCATATACGCCGATAGCGCGAAGTCTCGCGATCGAACGGTTTACGAAATACGATTGCTGCTCGCCACTGCGTTAGCTCTTCACGTCCCTCAATGCAGCAGATACAATGAGGAAAACATTAATCGTCAAACAAAAAATTTTTCGTTAGAATTTCCAGCGTAAAACCTAACCCAACTAGGCTACCGTGACGTCACACTAGACCTACGCTCCCGGAGAACGTTGCGGGCAGGGTCTCCGTCATTGCGGCGTTGCCACATTTCCAATAAACATACGTGGGAAATTCAAATATCACAAATCTGATCACTTCATTTTATACAAACTAAATCGATTTCATTTAATTATTCCCCAAAAAATATTCTGGAAAACATACCATAGTATTAACAAGGTATATATACAATAAAAAAATTGATTAAACATACTACATTTCAAGGTTCTTTCATTAGCAATAGAATGTTATTAATGTCAGGTAGATCATATATAAATGATCTATATGAAGCTATATTGAATTATTAGTTGTTTTAATTCATTAAATACTAATCATTATGTAGAAATTAAAGATTTATATGCGTATTCTATTTAAAGTCACTCGAAATACTTCCATCGAAACAATATCAACTACTCAGTTGACAATCTGTCTTTATAGTTTGTGCCGAAAATCTGGCAATCTAGCACTCCTTTTACGAACTCTTCCGAAAGATTTTCGTATGACTTCGTACTCTTCCGTATATAATCGCGATCCCGAAACATATTTCACGAAGAAGTTGTTTCTTTTATTGAACAATGGAGGCAATAATCGGACGGGTTTTTATATATGGTGGCAAAGGTGCTTTAGGTTCTACTTGTGTTTCAAAATTCAAGTCGAAAAAGTGGGTGAGTAATAATAGTAACAATAAATGTCAACAATATATAATAAAAATGTAGATGTTGATTTTGTTATCAATGGGACTGACTTATTTTCCCACAGAAGTTACAACTTTTTATTGTTGTTTCCAAGAGCAATACATTTGTAAATGTTATTAATTAGTTTTATTTAAAAAAAAAACAAATTATTGGTCAATTATACATTGATAACTTATTCAATCTGGACATTGATTAAAAATTAATTCTAAACAACTGTTAGGCAGAAATATCTGAACGATGAAATCATTTATATTTAAAAATAATTAATTAAAAAAGTAATAATCAAGAATTATTTCATGTAGGTCCTTCTAGAAATTTAATACAAAATTTATAGAATGTTTTTTTATACATAATGAATTTCATAGAATTTGTGACCGGTGTACATATTCAAACGGCGAAGTAATTATTCGCGCACTGTTTTGAATGCTACGAAGTATAGTATTTTATTTATGTATCTATAATAATTATTATCTACGTGTATATATGCGTGTAAATATATTTTTTATAGCCTTTTTAATATATAAATATATTTTTAAGTGTAATTAAATATGAATCATTTACTAATTTTAGTCTAAGTTTAGTTTCAGTTTTAATTTTAGTATTCTATAAGCTAAAAGAACCAAATTCCTTCTATGAGGCTGTTAGGTCAAAAAATAAAATAAAATAAATAACATGAATCATTTACATTACTAAATGCAAACATATAAAATAAATTTTATATAAATTTAATAAGGTACATTCCCTATAAAGATATGATTTCAACAAAAAGGATATAGATTTACAGATATAATTCTATTTAGCAATCTCAAGTATAGAGGAAAAATACATCAAGGCCATAGTTAATGAATCAGAACCTTTCACATAATACATATACCTCTATAATATCTTTGCTAAATAAGCTTAAGAAACTTGCAACTATATCAATTTTATGATACTACACATTACATATATAGTTTATAGGCAAATTACTAAACAAATTATTATATTTAAAAAAAATAATATATTTTTATAAAACTACATTAACTTCATAATCATAGTGGGTTGGCTCTATTGATATGAAGGCAAATGACCAAGCTGATGCAAATGTGATTGTAAAACCAAACAGCAATTGGCAAGAGCAGGTAATTTTTCAAGTTGTTATATTCAACTAAATAAGAATATATATATATATGTATATATCTTTATAAAACTAATCATTTTTATCTGTTTATTAGGAAGTAGATATTATGCAACAAATTGGGAATATTTTAAATGGGAATAAACTAGATGCAATTATTTGTGTGGCTGGTGGATGGGCTGGTGGAAATGCAGCCAATCAAGATTTTATTAAAAACAGTGAACTTATGTGGAAGCAGAGTGTGTGGAGTTCAAGTATTGCTGCTAATATTGCTGCCCATCACTTGAAAGAAGGAGGATTTTTATCATTAACTGGTGCTAAAGCAGCTTTAGCAGAAACACCAGGAATGATTGGATATGGAATGGCTAAAGCTGCTGTTCATCAACTTACTAAATCTTTAGCAGCTAAAGATAGTGGTCTTCCGAAGAATTCTTTGGTTGCTTCTATCTTGCCTGTTACTTTAGATACACCTATGAATAGAAAATGGATGCCAAATGCTGATACAACTAAATGGACTCCACTTGAATTTGTTGCAGAGTAAATAAAATCTTTCTTTTTTCCTTATTTCATGTTTTTATATTTGATTTCTTACTAATAACATTTTATTTTATAGCCTCTTCTGGAAATGGTCACAAAATCAAGAACGTCCAGCTAATGGAAGTCTCCTACAATTGATTACCAATGATAATAAAACAGAATTAATTACAGCTTAAGAGGAAAAGAGTTATATTTTGAATCGAAAACATTTATGGTGCTCCCATGACAATATATATACATATGTATACCCATTATAAATACTTTATATCAAATGGTGTCCCCAATCAGTTAATGTTGTTCCATCATAATGCATTTAAAAAAGGAATATGAAGATATATTTGTATATATGTAAAAATATTTTTCTCTGTACCTTTAAACACGAGAACTATAGGTTCATATAGCAACATAAATTCATTCCATTTAAATAATATTACAACAATAAAATTATGTAATTAAGTGAAATTATTTGCAAACATATTGTAACATATTTTATAACGTTTCTAATATTTATTTTTGTATAAATGTTATATATTTTATATTCTGAAATATTGTAATTGTGTTATGCCTTAACAGTTTATTTCTTAAACTTAAAGTAAATATGAAAGTATAAACAAAAGTACTGTTTGTTAATAATCTCTGATATTACAAATTGGAAAAAATAAAATACAATATACAGCATAATTTTAGTTTTTATTAGAATGTTATGTGTACTATGCATAATAGAGCTTCTATTGTTCAAGATTGTAACATATATGCCCAATAAGTTATATACGCAAAAAGTTAGAACAATAATTTTATAAAATGCTTTATTAAATGTTATCGATTTCACTTAAATATAATTGATATTTACATAATTTAATTTGTTAATTCTCTTTATAACAATAACTATATATTTTGAAAAGTGTTACTTCGAGCGCCCGGATAGCTCAGTCGGTAGAGCATCAGACTTTTAATCTGAGGGTCCAGGGTTCGAGTCCCTGTTCGGGCGAATATTTTTTTCTATTTAGGAACAATTCCATATCTAATTTTGCATGTACTAATGAGTATTGGAAAATTCTAAATATGCCATGGAAGATATAATAAAATGTCATTTATCCATCACGGTCAGAGGACAAGACGTATCAGATATTAGCACTCTACTACTTCTTCATATAGTCGGAATTAATTTTTATATAACTGGATTTTACTAAATTGAAATTTGTAAATACCAGGGCAAAAACTTTTATTCGTATAAGTGATGTGTCACGCGGCCTAGAATTGAATTATAAGAGTTTAGAAATATATTCGGTATTAAAATCGGAAATTGGACATTGTGATAACATAAGTTCGGATAAACGGAATTCAGGTAAATGGGATTCTACTGGACAAAATCACAATTTAGTATATTATAAATCATTTTATTTAGTATACACAATAAGAAGTTTATATCTATTGTAAACCTGAACAGAAATTAACATAATGGACATTTTTTAAAGGGTAATTTAATATTAACTTAACAGAAATACTTATGTATGCTACTATAAGTGATATTTTTTATTTTGATGGTGTGAACAACTCATTCAGCATTTGTAATTCAGCTGAAACAGAAAAATGGAAATTACAAATCAATATTATATCATTAAAAGAACCTACAGTTTGCCCATAGTCAAATATATCATTTTTTACCTTCAACAAGCTTCTTTTTCTCTGCTGCTAATTTTGCATCTTTCATGGGTTTTTCCTTAAGTTCTTGTTCACGGCGGGCATTTTCTCTCTTACTGAGTCTTCTTTGATGGTAAGCACCGTAAACTATCCCAGTTAACAGAAGAGTCCATCGGGAAAACTACATAAAATTCAATAATAAAGTTTTACAAAGTATTTTTAAATTTATGTTTAAATGCATGTATATAAATATATATACTATTAATGCTTTAAAAAGAGAAAGAGATATCTAATTTATATTATTATTTAATTCATGCAAAATATATTATTTGACTAATGCTTATTATATCTATTAAGAAGGTTAGAAAATAAAATACAAATTAAGTGCTAATTTATCTTTAAATTTTATTCTAATGTAGAATAAATGATATATATAACTTTTCCTATATTTCTTTAACAAAAAAAAAAAAGAAAGCATTACTTGAAGTTGCACAAAAATTATATAATATAATTTTAAAGCATTTGTTCCGAAGCATATTCATCTTTGTAACAATAAGAAATCTTAATAAGGTATGTGTTAAATAAACAGTAATTTGCAACACAATAGTTGAATGTAGATTGTTTCAAAAAATTCATTGTAGCAAATTGTACTCACTTTAATTAAAGGGGACACCTGCAACGGCCGGGGTGCTACTTCGGCAGACGACATTTTGTCACTGACTTGTTAATGCTATGAAACTCTAGATAACATCACTATTTGAGCGGACGTTTAAAACATTCCCGTATATTTTTGAATATGAACATGAAAGTTACCATTATTCTGAAGAATAATATAATATTACAAATATAATATAGATTTGAAAAAGCTTTGTTATGATACTCTCTACATATTTTTTTATCTTTCACATGCTTTGGATTAGAAATTAAAGGATACAAATGTAGCAATTTGATTAAATTAGAATATACTTATCGTCGCGAATTTGATCATAATGAAGTTTAGCCTTAAATCAATCATTACATTATATTATACTTTATATATTTATTAATAGTCTTAAATTTTATTTTATTTTGCTATGTACTATAATTTGCTATTTCATCGTTTTTAATTTTATATGTATTATAATTTCTCACGTTCTCTGTTTTCCTTCGTTTCTTTTTAAACAGTCCACAAAAATAACTGAGGGAATCTTTATAGCAGCAAATAACCAAAATAATTCATGGAATAAAAAAAATGACAATTTATATTTGAATTGATAAACTAGCATTGGAAAGAACGCGCTCTAATGTTTCTTATCGTTATAAAGATCTATAGAAACATGATAGAAACTAAACATTTTAATCTAAATTCATCTCGTATTTGATTGGTTGAAACATCTTTTTTCACTCGTCTTCTATTGGCCGATCATTTCGCCTTCTTGTGGTCGATAAGAAATGTGACTGTGTGACTGCAATTTCATCGAAACGCATCTGCCGACAGCTTCTTGACTAGTGTCGATAACGCAGATCGTTACACTTTGATATGTTTCTCTCTATAGTATTTGTATATATAGGTTTCAAGCACGGCGGTTTTAAACTGTTTGTGGAAGGGATCGTTTAACCGTTTCGCCTTCTCGGATATTCCTCGACAGTAAGCAAAATGGCGCCGCTATGGATGGTGATGTCGTTAGCGGTTTCTTTACTTTTAACACCTTTTCTTATGTTTTTGCTTGCTATAATCTTTTTGGCATCTATCGGAAAGTCACTCGGCGTTAGAAGATTATATATAAAATTGCTGCTAACACTATTTGAGGTAAGAAAATGAGTGAATTCAATTTACAATACTTCTCCGGTTAGAGACACATCATGAGCCTATAAATTGAAAACATGATAAACATTTTATGATTTCTTTTCTCCTTGTTTTTTGTAGAAAAGGTACGAAAGATTACATGACCTTTTGTTTTCAAATTCACAATGAAATTTCTAGAACGAAATACGTATTAAACGTAACAATATTGTTTTGTAAATATGAAAAATTACAATTAACTTTGAGGTAGACATTTTGAATTTTATTCATTCATATATACCCGATTTGGTTTAAATGTTAAAATTTGCACTAATTTACAGATAAAATACTTAAAGGTTTATGTATCGTTTCAAAGTGATGGTCAATGAAATATGTGACTACTATTAAACCAAGTATGTTTCATGCATTGTTTACCTAACAATCAACAAGTAGCAGCAATTCAATATTTAATTTCATTTTTTAGTTTTTCCCTAATTTATTTTCGATACAATGAAAACTCTGGTTTCATAAGATATATAAAATTTGGTAGTTAGAATTGTCTTCCGAGCTACCACGTTTTTCTGACAGTTAAGGCAAACGTAAGTTACGCAAAGTAATTATACTTAATTATAAAAACTATAGTATCAAGTTTATTCGTCTGATCATAAATTTCTAACATTTAATCCCATAATCAATAAAAAGCGCAAATAAAATATGCTAATAAAACATGCAAAAATCTAATTAAATATATTGTTACTACATAAATATTCTTTATCATACATATAATATATTTTCAAATCGTGTATTTTAATTTCTAATTTTTATCTTTAGTAAATAAAATATGTTTTTGTTCCGGTTTGTATAAATTATTAATCAAGCTCCCAAATTATCGACTGGTAGAACATCAGTGCAATTCAAAAAATATTTTATTTCTGAATCACTTTTAAATTTACATGTTAACATGATTCTTTTATTCATATTTCATATGAATTATATATATCATGTTGATTAATTATATTATATATAATTTAATATACATATTAGATATATTATATATAATTATAATATTTACATTTAATATAATTATGTATTTAATATATATATATGTTATTAAGATACTCAATTGAAATTAATCGAAGCGTGTTTTGGCGAATCTCTTACGATGTTACATCGTACGTAACGAATTTGTATCGATTTAAAGCCGTTAAATAGCGAAATCCTAATGGAACGATTTGTGCGACTGAAGAATAAAATCCAACATTTCCAAGTTTGCTTTTTAGTATACTTGTGCACATTAGATTTTTGAAAGGAGGAATTTGGCGACGTACGTTCAAATATTTGTCTCGCTAGTCAGAAATACGTGATCGTTATTCTGGTAGCCTCGAAGTTAAAAGAGTCGACTCTCAATTTTTTTTCAATGCCATTCGAATATTAATCGTGTTGAATGGCGTTTCAACGTACAATTCAACGTATTCGAGTATTCTATTATTTCTACGTACTTTATTTGAACAAATACAATGTGTGAAATTGAAATTTGAGTGCTATCATAAAATATAAACTAGCAAAACCATGATTATATTTTCTCACTTTAATCGCATTTTTCTCAGTGTCCTGAAGGTCTAGTTTAGACAAGTTCTGTGGCCGGATTTGAATACAGTGTTAAAATCTACAGGGAATAGTGTATAACAAGTTCAGGGAAATATTCAATCACACATAGATAATAATGGATAAATTCCAATTTTTTTTATAAAATGTCAACTTGAACATAAGTTTTCAAGGTCAAAACTTGTTAATGATGTTTTCTCTATATTTCTCTCTTATTCTATTTTCTCGTTGTCTTATTTATTCTTAGCTTTAACCTAAAACAGAACTCATCACTTTACCTCGTTAGAATAGGAATTTCCACGATTTTGACACAAAAACGAGCATTTTGTTTCACTACGCGCTAGATGTCAAATTATTCAATTTGTAGTTCATAGTCTGTTCGAAGAGATATGTTCAATATTAACATGAAACTCGTACTTACATGTGTTAGGAATAAAATAATTAATCGACGTGAATATCATATGGATATGCCGATTGATAACGTAGATTATCTATATTCTGTCAACATCTTATTTAATTAGAGACGATATACTGTGCAAAAGTCTTGATGATTTATGATTTTATAAGGAAAATCATATATTTTAGAAAATATTTCCATACAGTGTTATATAGAAATGCATTTTTATGTTTTATTATGTTATTTATTTATATTATATAGTTTATTTCGTTAGTAATGCAAAGATTTTTGCATAAGCATGTGTAATTATTCTTCATTGAAATTTTCATTCTCTAGAAAACTAATTATTCCAGTTTATCGGAGGCCGTTCACCGTACGTATGTCACGATAATACGTGGATCTCCTTTGTTTGGAGAACAGACAAATCGGTGACTCTACAGTTTCGCATAACAAACACGCCGAATGAGTAACATGAAACACTATTCAATTGTCGGGCACATCGTCTAGATTTTTTGACATGGCTCGAATGACGTTACCAAAATACTTTTAAAAGTGAATATTAAGCAACATCCCATACAAAAGTATTTGATAACAAAAGTAGTTTGCTAATAAAAGTAGTTAAACTTAAATAAAAATGTTGTATTAAACGAAGTACATTACATTAGCAAACGAAAAACAAACATTCTTTATGTGTTATATAATCGTCAGATCAAGCTATAAATAATAAAATATAGAGGCATTTTACGAAACATCTCATACAATAATCTTATGTATTCCCTACACTATTTGAATACTCGCAAAGATAAAAATTTATCGCAATATATGTACGATTTACAAAATGTGCGATGAATTCTTTCCAAGATATTCTTTTAGTTTTTTTTACAATAATCTTATTGTAATTATATATGCTGGAATATGCATTATATGCAGAATGAGAACGATGACGTTTCTCCTTATTTGTTTATATATAGGTGTGATATGTATGCATATTAATTTTCATTCTTCACGATCTTCTCAATCTTGATCGCGAATTAATTAATGGAATAGATCCCAATATAACGATAACGATGATTATGTAATTACAGGCGGTAGACTGAAGACGCGACGTTCTAATTGAAAGGTTGTGCAAGATGCGTACAAACTCGTCAACCTTTTCTTTGATCACATATTTTTAACATGATTACAAGACAAAAATCGTGACGATGATATGTTTGTAGTTCCTTGAATATGGTGCAGAGATTGAACAATGACGCACCATCATTTTATGGAAGAATTTCGTCCAAAGTTTAAAGACGCATGAAAAGAAGACGGCGTATGAAAATATTTGAATACTCGTAGATATTTATCATGGATGTATGGCACGAACAATGATTCGAAATCTCATAGCATAGTAATGAGACTCCACTGCCTATATTGCTAGCTACATTGGAAAAGCTTGATACAAATTTAGAAAGGTATATAGAAATCGCAAGATATGGAATTATCTTTAACACTTAATATACCCTTAAGATAATATAAATTTTTTACTAAATATGTGTCTGCAATAAATAACTTATAATTTCTATATACATTTTTAGATTTGTTTCAGTTTTCCAATATGATCAGCCGTGTTTCTTTACAGTGCTGATGAAAATTCAGAATGTTTTATATAACACATACAATACATATGTACATATATACGTACATAAAAGTTTTATATCGTAGGTATATTTTATTGAATAGTTTACGATTATGGAAAGACTACGTGCAATAAAAATTGAACTATAATCAATTTAAAAAGAACTTTATACGAACAAGATGAAACATCTACGATCTCGAACCTACATGCGACGCTTACTCCAGCGTAATTATAATAAAATTATTGTATAAAAAGACCAAGAGAACGTATTAAAAAGCGATTGTTCAGACATTTTGTATGTTGTGATAAAAGAGTATTTTATCTTCGTGAATAATCAAATAATTCGTTAAATACATTACATTATTATGCGGAATGCTGTATAAAATACGCATAAAAATCTTTTTTCTATACTATTACAAATCATGGACATCAAGTACAAAGTTCAAGAAATTTGTCTTTTCTTAAAACATATTCCTTATCGATTCTTTTCTCATCAACGTTATCGAATATCGTAATGCTGCAATTAACCACATGATTCGTCGAATTTCAAAAAAGCACGTGTGAGTGCAAGGAGCAAATACAATTTATCGAGATATCCATTTCTTTCGAAACTCTACATTTTGTCATAGATGTAGCAACAAAATTTCGTTTTCAGATATGATTAACGCGATAATATTGTTAGAGAGCTTCCTTTATCAGATATACTACAAGTTTAACTCAATGGAAAATGTATCTTGTCCTTGATGAACTTTCCATTTACGATATATGCCTATCAAAGATTTACCCAAAGAAGAAACATGGATTAGTTAAGTACAAAGTGTACAGATATCGTCAGACGACAGTGTTTTTTTGTTTCTTTTTTATAAAAAAAAAACTATTATTCGTGTGGAAGTAATTTACTAATTACTAATTATATATAGATAACATTATTAATGTTATCTATAAAATAATTCGGATGACTTGAAACATACGATAAATGTTTTCGCCGTATCTTAAAAGTTCCCTTTTTATATAAATATCAAATAAATTCTTTTCTCATTGATATTTAAATAAATTTCCTACAACACTTGTTTATTTGCATCTATGCTGACAAAGATATATACGAAGTGTGTAATTAATAATTTATGTTACATGTTTAATGAAACCTGTCGTTTTTGTTCGAACTTGTGAATGATCAATAGCTGTATTGAATTAGTTTCATTGAACTTAATATTTATGATTTATTATCGATTTGATTAATAAGCTTGGTAAGTTAAACCTTCAAAAAATTTATGAAATTATTCGGTTTTATCAACTAGGAGGACATTAGTCTGCCTGTTTACGTAATTCTTTTACATAATACATATATAATATAGCATAGTAGTATTATTATATAGTATATTTCAAACGCTTTGCATGTAAATTGGGCACTAAATATTTTAATTGCGTCTCCACGCTATAATATGAATTTTTTAGAAAAAATTCTGTCCGAAAAATTTTGTTAGAAAAGATATTTAATTCCAAACTACGAACATTTTTTTATATTTTATAACCTATTGTAATAATCTCTTCCAATAGTAAAACAATTTTTAAAAAGAAACAAGCATAACAAAATAGTCAATTTTACATAAATCTCATAAATAAAGAAAAGAAGCATTGTTTACCTTTATTCTTATTACCGATAACTATTAAAGGATCAAGGCCGGAGTAAAATTATTGTTATTAAAAATATTTGTATTTTAGCCTATATTACTTAGCGTTTTAAGTACTTGTTTCTTGCAAATTATAATCAAATTGATTAATCCAATTGTCTTTCGTGTGTTGTGTAAAGACCACTTTACAAAAAGGTGCTTCATAATAAAAAACGCATTCCTTAGGATCGTTTAAACTTAAATGATTATAGCGTATGTATTGTTTTTATACTTTAGTATGGCAGACAAAACATAGAAAACGTGAAAAGGAAGAATGGTACTTGGAAGCAAAATGACGAAGACACGGATGAGGAGTACGAATCGAGGCACGTCGAAAAGCAGAATGTGCAAAATTGGAAAACGGAGAGTATGCAGAATGGAGTGAGCAGCAGCGTTATAGCCAGATCGACGGATTTGATTTTGGTACCCGAGCCAGAAATGCAGAATCATAAAAATCATTTGGAGGAAACGAAAACAGAGAATTCACAAACACCTGCGACAAGTGCGAGCAAAAACGAGGTAATTTTAATTCTACGTGTTTAGAAAGTCAATATCAAGAAAATATATATACATATCTATGATTACTCGTACAATGGATTGAGAATATATTTTTGTTGCAGACTCTCATACGTAGAGATTCGTTTGAAACCCTGAAAAGGGAGTTCAAACCTGCAATCTGTTTGGATTACATTAAAGCTGGTGTAGAAGCTATTATAGAAGATGAGGTGACATCTCGTTTTGAAGCAGAAGAATTGAAGGTAATTTTATTTCCCTAGACCTATAGATATATATGAATTATTATATAGTATAATGTTATATTTTTTCTAGAATTGGAATTTGTTAACTAGAACGAATAGACATTACGAGTTCATCTCCTGGAAATTAACAGTGATATGGATATGTGGATTTGTTATGCGATATTGTTTTCTTCTTCCCTTGAGGATATTCATTTGTTTTGTAGGGGTAAGTTCATTGATTCTCTTTTAATAATAACTTAATAGTATTTAGAAAAGTTGAAACAAATTGGTAGGATGCATATACACTCAATTAATTTCTTATTTCCACATTTATTTTTATTTTAAGATTCTGTTATATGTTTGTCACGAATCTGTTTTGATATTGTCTGTTTCAATACCAAATATAAATTTAGTATTTGCAACTCGACTAATATCAAAGGTTCCTAGGTACTGTACATTGTAATTGCAACATTTCTTATTGGCTTCCTACCAAATGGTTTTATTAAGAAATGGACATACAACAAGGCTAGTCTCATAGCATTCAGGATAATGTCACAATCTTTATCAGCGACAATTACAATTCATAATCCAGAGAACAAACCAAAACCAGGAGGAATGTGTGTGGCAAATCACACTTCCACAATCGATGTGCCTATCTTATCCACACAGACAACATTCTCCTTGGTAATGAGGCATTACGAAGATATCAATCTTTTGTTTTCAAAATTTGCTGTTGGGAATTTGTGATGATGTCTTGTTGTTTGTAACTAACTAATCTCTGCATAATATGATATCGTTAAAACAAATTCGGAAATTCTGATGTGTTAATCCCCTACATTAATATGATTTATAACTGCCCACTGACAGAATTAAAGTACATTGTTGAATGTTACAGGTAAAATGGTATCCTGTAACTTTGCTTTGCAAGTAAAGCTAGTCAGCATTGATATTAAAAGAAAGATCCTTTCTTAGAGACAAAGCTTGTGATTTACAGGTGATGTGGCTGACTGCATGTACAGCGGTAGTCGGCTATGTTCCAGAGGGTAGTTTCAAGCGATGGCTGAATTACAAAGTCTCCATAATGTGCTTCGGTGTGTTGTCGAGTGCTCTATCATCAGTAATTACGTATCATAATCCGGAGAATCGACCTGTTAGGGGTATTTGTGTGGCAAATCATACTTCACCTATAGATGTTCTGATACTCATGTGCGATAATTGCTATTCCTTGGTACGTTTTTGTCGTTCTTCGTCTAATAAGCTAATAGTTCCAGAATTATTTATTTATTGATATGATAACTTGTCCTTTGTCAACTTTTTGGGGTTTTTTTGAAATTTGCTTTATATTGATTTTATTCTGTTATTGTGATGTTGTAGTTGTGGGATGTGTGCATGAAAATACATTACTCTAATATTATGCAAAAAGCGATTTAAAATATTCAATAGGAAATATTATTCTAGATAAAATTTGCTTTAAACGAATTTTGCTTAAAATTTGCTTTATCTCAGTATCATGTGCACGCGATTAATATTATTCCATAGAAAATATTATTTTAGGTGAAATTTGCTTTAAATGAATTTTGCTTGAAATTTGCTATATATTTATTTTTTTGTAGTTATTATTGTTATTGTAATGTTATTTTTGTTTGCATTGCATAAAAATGTATTATTTTAATATTATGTGAAAGATGATTTATATTATTCAAATTTTATATTTTAGATAGGTCAGAGACATGGTGGATTTTTAGGTATTCTACAAAGAGCTTTAGCACGTGCTTCACCACATATTTGGTTTGAACGGTGTGAAGTTAAAGATAGAGAAGCAGTTACAAGACGGTAAATGTTAATCGCCGTGCTGTTAATATAGTTTCTTTATAATATTAAAATTTTCTTACATACTTTATAGATTAAAAAAACACGTGTCTGATCCTACAAATCCACCGATACTTATCTTTCCTGAAGGCACTTGCATAAATAATACATCAGTTATGCAATTTAAGAAAGGAAGCTTTGAAGTTGGTGGAGTAATTTACCCTGTTGCAATAAAGGTAATTGTGTACGTATTCATGTAAAATGGTATTGATTACCTTAGCTACCTAATTTTATTCTGTTTCTTATAGTATGATCCAAGATTTGGGGATGCATTTTGGAATAGTAGTCGATATTCAATGATACAATACTTATATATGACTATGTCAAGTTGGGCCATAGTATGTGATGTTTGGTATCTTCCTCCGATGTATAGGAATGAGGGAGAGAGCGCTATTGATTTTGCGAATAGAGTGAAGTCTGTGATAGCAAGACAGGGTGGCTTGGTCGATTTACAATGGTAAAATTTTTTAGATAAAAAAAATATTATTCATCATTATATATAAAGAGAAACAATTAAGTTTTTTTTAATTACATTTTAATTACATTTTTAGGGATGGTCAGCTTAAACGAATAAAGCCGAAAAAGGAATTGCGAGAGAAGCAACAAGAAGAACTTAGTAAACGACTTAAAGACGAATAAAGTCGAATATGAATCGTCTCTAGTCCCTCTTTCACGATCGATATAATGTGTGATATTTTGCTTAAACGAGAATATTTTACCTGATGTGATGTTTTATCTTCTTCGTGGACATTTATCTGTGCTAAAAGGGGATGATAGAGCGTATGCATGATTTAATTTGTTTAATTTTACAAATGTGATACATTGCGTTATGTTAGATTATTTTTTATACAATGAAAAATTTCTATAGTAACATTTAAATTCATTACAAGACGATTATTGCAGTATAAACAATTTATCTTAATATTATGATCGAATTTAAATATGAAATATCGCAGGTACCACGTTTGTCAATTTTTAATACCAATATTATATAACGAGGCATTACAAATTTATTATTTATACATAATGAAGTGTTTAATATGGAATGGCCGATAGTGTGTGACTTTTTGTGCGTATGATTGAATGTAGCATCAAACTCATCCTATTTATATTGTTACATTTTTAGAAATGTACTTCACCTCATTATCTCATTAATTTGANTTTTTTTTTTTTTTTTTTTTTTTTTTTTTTTTTTTTTTTTTTTTTTTTTTTTTTTTTTGTAAAAATGATAGGGGAAAATATTACTCTTTATTGTAGTGTAAAAAATAAAGTATTTATTCATATTTCTCATAGAAAGAAATTAGCATATATCAGGGTTATGCTACTGTACCCATCCCCTGAAAATTATTTGAAATGCCATTTATTACAATTTAAGAGCATAATTGAAATATTTCCTATTTTTGTAAATAATATCATCAAAATTTTGAAAAAACGTTCGTAAATTACTGTACAATTAAAAAAAATACATGCTTATTGTATTTTTATGAAAAAAAGTTATAATCTTCATCTACTGTTCTCAAAATATTGAGAAATATTTTATTCATGTTCTAATTGATGTTTGGATTTTAATTAGATTAGAAGTTATATTCTAATAACATTTTAATATTTTGTATATGTTTAATATAATAATAATTTAATGTCTTGTATTTAATATTTTTTAATTCAAATAGTAAAGATTAATTAAAATAATTGATAATTGTATGTTTCGTAGAATATATTTTTATGTTTGATATGCAAAGTTTGCACGTGTTAATAAAAACGCAACTAATTACTCTAAAAAACGAACTACATTCTTAGGTTGTTACAGAAATTAAATATTGTAATAATAATAACATAACTTATTTAGAATGTAAAACTATTGGTCACACGTGCAAGGTAAAGGAGTCACTTAAATTGGATATGAGTTTATAGATTCATCTACTCAACAAGTTATGGCGCTATGTATAATATCACTATTCAATTTTTTATACGAAAAATATTAAGATATATTTTTATGTAGTAATGAATATATAGAGAGATATACATAAACAAAACAACAAAAGGAATATGTGGCTGTCACTGTAATTTTGACAGTAACATAAACATAGTCAACAACAGTATGAATCAATGCTTTATTATAACTTTCCTTCTAACACATATCAAAAGTATTGTGTATATAAATGTGTATGTATATATATGCTAGTCAATAATATACTTCCATCAAATGAATATAAAGCACAAATGAAATTGTTATGTCATCGTGCAATCTGAATTATATGTAGAGAATGTATATTTGATAATTTAAATAAGTACGTTAGTTTCATGCAAAATATGATACCATATGCATGCAAAGTTTATATATAACAGCAAATAACACAAGTATATTTATAAGCTATATATATTTATTTTACAATAGCCATAATCTTACAACGATTAATTGATTTACATGATCATTTGACATATGTACATAAAGGTTTCTATTTGGATATTAAACAAATATGTTTATTAGATTTCTTGTACTATCACATAAATATGAACAAACCAAATGTCATTTTGAAAAGCTATGGCAATATTGATTTAATGTCCAGTATATTTGATTAAAAATTTGTAATGACTAAAAATGGCTGAAACTATCATTTAATTAACACTTTTTTGAACTGGAATTTCTTCGCTAAGCTTCTCAGCTTCTTGTTGTTCTTCAAATAATCTAATTAATTCTTCTGTTGCTGTTGGTTTCAATTTAATAGCCTTACCAATCTCTTTCTAAAAATGAATAAGATATATATATATATATATGTATAATAACAAAACATGTAAGCGGGAGAAGTTTTCATATTTACATCTGGAAATTTGACTTGATTCAAAGATGGATCTTTAAAAGTGAATGGTGTCCAAGGTCCTTGAATAGAAGGAAAATCTGTATGCCATAATTTAAGTAATCTGTAATCTGGGCCATTATGATACTGAGTCTTCAATAATTCCATCCATTGTATAATATCCTGCCTACTATAATCAGCAACACACATCCAATGTGTTTCTCCATTCACTATAATATGCATAAATATTTCAATATTATCTTTTACCATTTAAAGTTTTTCTTAATACAATAAGCAATAAATAAACTTACAATATTCTGCTTTTATAACTGGACTTCTGTGCCTTCTTGGTTTAACATATACTACGACTCCAGGATTGTGTTTTGCATAATCAACTAAATCATGTTCCAAAAAACTTCTGTATGTGATAAAAGTGTAATAAATATTTTTATATAGGTACATATCTATGTACATACAACCGGCATGGAATATTGCAGGTTATGTTTAAAAAAAAAAAAGATATAAACTATGTGTATTAATGCAACAATTATAACTCAAAATAGAGATTCAGAATTTTCGCCTGCCATTGCTTCGATACATATGTAATATAAAAATTTAATTTTGATGAAGAGGTTGGAGAAGGAATTGTCTTACCTCATTCCACGACTACCACCGTGACTTTTACAAAATTTTATAGTTATTCTTTGTAACTGACACACATAACGTCCGACACCAATGCCAAAAGGTGCACGCAAAAATCCAAATTTTTGAAATATATGTTTATTTGACATACTTGCAGATGAAAGTACTCTTTACCTTCACTGATTCCACACAGTATCGTGTTTTGATAAACATATACATACATACACATATGCAGTATATACTTACCTACAGGCTAATCTTTTAGGAAACAAATTAAGAAACTTCTAGTGTTATATATGTATATTAAAATAAGGCTACTTTTCATTTTGTGTTAATATGTTTTTTCTACATTTATTCAAATTTATCATAAATTTTTAAATGTTTCAGTCGAAGGCGAATTTAACCTACGCGACTTCAGTATCAAAGGAAAGATCATAACATTTAACTATTGTCGAACCATCGTGGTTCAATTACGTTACATTTCACGGGTGGTAAAGGGACGGGTATTATGGAAGGCAACGACGTAGGTAAAAATTCTCCTGGCCAAAGATGAACGGCATCCATGAACAGAAATCCAATGAGGATTCCATGCATAAGAGGAGCTAATATTCTTAATAATCTACTTCTTGGCGGTTTTTGTGGCCACACAAAAATTAATCGAGATCCATCTATCACAAAAAGAAAAAAATGTTTGAATTTTTATATAATTTATACAATTATGTAACTCGTGTATTTAGTTTTATATAACTTTGTGTACTAGTGGATTTAGAAAATAATAGATATGTGTGGTAGAATATGCATGGAGTTCAGAAGCTCTACTTGTGTTGCGACGGATAATAGATGATTTAACATGATGGGGACTGACGCCGGGAGGAGCGCTAAATATTCCATTTCCGCTGCAAGTCTTTCTTTTTTTATAACTAAATCTGCGAGCACCACTTTGTCCATACAAGATACGATCTTCGAAATTACGTTCGTAGTTGGCTCTAATAGAGCCTGTAATTGTACTTCCGCTGCTATCCTGAAGAGATGTGCTGGTTCCGGTCAACAAAGAATATTTATCGTCGTCCGTGTCACGACTAGTCAAATCCTCCGTTCTTCTATTAAATTAAAATTCATTTGCAAGCTAACTATCAAATTTACCATAAATTGAATTTAATTTAATTTCTTAATTTTATTAACTCTTGATTAAGTCGAGAGGCAACATTGTTATCCACTTCGATTTGCTCCAGATTTCAAACAGCGCAATATATTTTATATCTTTTCCCCAATAAGTAAATTAAACAGATCTAATACATTTTGTACAATACGCAGGAACGTTACGTTAATGCATGTTGATTTTCGTTGCGCGTAAGATTGTCAAAAATGATTGAAGATATCGGAGAAAACATACGATCTTGTTCGATAGTTTTTTTAAAAATACTATCATTGCTAATTTCAATCTATATGTTATCGGCGAGAATGATAATTAATACGTAAATATGTTATTCAACTTGAAACTGTCAATAACAAATATATAACAAATTAATGTAATATCAAAATTTCAAAGATAATGTCATCAAAGATACGTCGTTGTAATTTATCAGTTTAAACGCTACGTAGCATACAAATAACGCCAGAAACGTCTAAAAAGTTTTGCATAAAAAATGATAATATTTTACTTGTGATTACAGATCTACATATTGTCATTCAATTTTGGCCTTGAACGAAAAATTTTATTTTAGACAGAAACTACGCCTTAAGAATCATGACGTCCCGATGTAAATGTAGGTGATACTTAAAATAATTACTTCATAAATTATGCAGACAAAATATATGTTTGATAAAACGTTGTTCGACTTTCCTTTTTTTTATTTCTAGGTCCGAAATCAGACACGAAGGCGAACGAACATTCCTCACCCTATTTAGAAGATATCACAATGAAGATAAAGGAGCGACGTTGCGATCTTCTTGGTAGACAGAAATATTTAAAAGAAAAAATTACGACGATGGAACGATCGATTCCTGCGTTAATAGCGTACAATATGTGGATGTCGAAAAATTGCGACGACGCACCGTACTGTAAAATTCGCAAGATTATGAAGATGTTCGCTCCTTATCCGGACCAAACTGAAAAACTTCTCGAAAGTCTGAAGAATGCTGTGAAGGATCTGAATAATGAGACCGAGGAGTTGCATGTACGGAACGATTGAAATTCAGCGTTTAATTCGGGTAAATCTTACCAGTGTGCTTGAATTATCGCTACAAAATTTGTCGTTTCCTAAATGCACCTGCTCTTTTGCATTATATCTTCTTATCTTAAACGTATAATAATAAAAGTCAATTTAATCCCAGGAGAAGATCATTCAAGCGGATGTTAAATTGGAAGAGACAGAAATGGAATTAGAATCTTTGGAACTTATAAATAAGGAGATGAACAACAAGTTGAAGGATTTGGAGAAAGAAGTACGGTGTCACACTAGTCCGAGTCTTCACTCGATACATTCCGAGGATTTACTTTGCTTGACGAAGATTCGTCAACTAGCTGAGGAAGAATTAAACTTGAAGAATTGTATTAAACAATTGGAAAAGAAGGAAACGCTTTTCAAGGAACATATGGATAGATTATTAACGTCTAAGGAGTATCAAAATGTTTGCACTCGAAAGAAAGTCGTTAGCTGCATTCCAGATTTAAATGATAGCGGGAAAAAAATATGTTACGTGCCTAAAAAATGTTTATTGCATAAACAAAATGAATCAAAGAAAAAACAGGAAAAGGAAAAAGCTGTCATCGTTAGTGAAAATTATACATTTAAAGTAGAATAATGTGATGAACTGATATATTTTTTATTTCCATATTCTTACAGCCACAGGTTGACGCAATAATTTCTACATCGAAGCAAAATATTGAAAAATGGGATCAAGGAACTGAGCCTGAACAACCTAAGGGAGAGATCGGAAAAATGTCTTCCTGGATATCGAATTGGTGGTCAAATAACGAAAAATTGGAAGTTGTACCTCAAATGAGAAGCGCAGATACTCACACATCGTTTGTTGCGAATAATGTATAAAAATTTATTTCATCGTTATAACAAATTCTTCACTATCATTCATTTTTTGATATTTTATAGGTACTAACTGAAAAATTAACTACTGCTACAGTTAAACCTAGAACTCAGTCGCCCACTACCCAAAAAAAATCGAACGGTGAGAAAATAAGCGATGATGAGCCAATCAAATTGTCAAAGCCCAACTCGAAGTCAGCGCAGTGTCATCGCCCTTGTTTTACTCCTCAGGATCTTGAATATGTTTTGAAAAAAACTTGTGTAGGAAAACATATTCCTCCTTGCAAAATCCCGTGTAACAAATCTATCAGAAGTTATGCTACATCTTCAAGGAAACCTTTCTACGAGCTACCACGTTATACAATGGCAGATCATGGTATGTGTGTATATATAATGTAGTAAGTTCTCTAATGAGAAGGACAGAAACTAATATGAAAATAAAATACAGGTATTCGAACAGGGTGCAAACCATACGTGCCACCTTGTGATCTCAGAAATCCCTGCGATATTAGAGATCCCTGTGAAATTTGTCCATCGACGCCCTGTCCACGTCTAGTTGGAAGCTGCAGGTGTAATTGCAGGGGCAAATGTGCCCGTGGGTTATCCAACGCAACCTGTAACTGTAGCGATGATCCACTAGGTCCTTCCGGGGAATATCAACCAATTGGTTCAAAGCAGTTGGCTGAAGAGGACAGTGAGGATGAGTTTTGCGAATGTTGCTCATGCGGTTGTGAAGACAGTGATGAATCATTGTGCCAGTGCACCTAACCGTAAGAGTTATTTATTGTTCCATTTGTTATGACGTAAAGTTAGACTAAAGGGATTTCATGAAAAAAAGCTTAATAATTTAAAAAGAAATATATTTCATTATTCATGGTTTATAATATAATATTAAAATTCTGTTTATTAGTGTTGAATAGAATAATATTAAAATTCTGTGTTGTAGGGGAAGTATTTGTGGTGACTAAATCTGAAACTAAATCAAACAAATAATTATGAAATAAGGAAGTTCCAAACATTATTTTTTATATTAAGCAATTTTTTAATACATACTTTTCAGGTCTTAAGCCAACTCTTTTATTACAATTCATACTATTTATTGTATCCATATCCTCTGAACTTAATTCAAAATCAAAGATATTAAAGTTTTCTTGTATTCTCGATTTTGTTACTGATTTAGGAATCACTATGTGTCCACGTTGTATCTATTTAATAAATTTCTTCTTTTTTAATTTGACTTATGAATGTGATTTTATCATTAAAATACATACTTGATATCGCAGTACTACTTGAGCAGGAGTTTTTTTGCATTTGGTAGCTAGCGCTGTAATTGTTGAGTCTTCTAACAGTACAGGCTCATCAACATTAAGACCAGGCTTAGCGAAAGGACAGTAAGCAGTAATCAGGACTCCTTTAGAATTGCAAAAGTCACATAATTTCTTCTCAATTAAATATGGATGGCATTCAATCTGATTTGTCACTGGTTTTATTGTACAGTTAGAAAGTATTCGTTCCATTTGTTGATAATTGAAGTTGCTCACTCCAATGTTCTTTACAAGACCTTTCTTTACAAGATTCTCCATTGCATGCCAAGTATCGACATAATCAGTATCATCGTTTATAGTTTTACCATCAGCATCTGTAGGGAATGGATCATCACCAGCTGCAAAAAGAAATATATTTTATTTATTAATTAAGCAAAAGTAAAGATTAAAACTTACGCTTGAACCCCATTGGTGAATGCATCAAGTAAAGATCGAGGTATTCCAGCCCAAGATTATTCAAAGTTTTCTTTAATGCAGGTTCGACTAGATCAGGTTGATGGTACGTATTCCACAATTTACTCGTGATAAAAATATCTTCCCGTTTAATAACGCCTTCTTTAATTTTTGCGGCAACTGCTGCACCGACCTCTGGTTCGTTTGCATAAACGGGGGCACAATCTAGATGCCGGTAGCCGATGTCAATGGCATCTTTAACTGCTTGAATCACTTCATTCGGCTTGGACTATTCGACATAAAAGTGTGGAATAAATTATTATAGATGAACGTAATTAAAAAATGGTTCAAATTTCGAAATTTTTAAATAATCTTGATTTAACATTAACGTACCTGCCAAGTACCCAAACCAAGAATGGGGCAAGTATTGCCATTATTAAATTTCACGATTTGTTGTGCCATCGTCACATGTGCATTCAAAATAATACATTAATGTGAGGTGGCTGTGTACGTATGTTGTCCGGGGTATTTAGTTGCTACTGGTTGTAGAATGTCGCTGCTGTTGGGGTACTGCAGTATTTTTCTTCCTATTTAAGAATCGTGGAAGAAAAATCGAACTTTGGTCGCCGGGATTCGATCCCGGGATCCGAAACGTTCGTAACCTAAGGCGCTAACCACTGCGCTACCGTCGTCCGTTACTAGTTAGTCTCGAGTGGCGGTATTTGCGTTGTCGAGTGCCGCCACAAATGAATTGACGCTCAGCGTTAATCGAAGCTCCTATTTGTATTATATGATACCACACATTTATTATTTTCCACACTTACCATAAAATGATAAAAGATATGGATATCTGATTAATTCTTTCTAACAAACACGACATAATCAGAAAAATAAGGACGTATATTGACTGAGAGTGTCGCATATATACAACTAAGACCGTATAACGACAGATGACGGTGAGCGATACTTCCCTTTCTCCTGTGCTGTCTTTATAGGTAATTTCTCAGTTCTGTGGTGTAATTCTTTATCTGGTTTTATCAGTTTACCAGAATAATTCCGACAATTTGAAGTTGCTTCGTCATATCTACCATTATTTCAAGCTGTTATATCCTTTTCTACTTTTTCCTTTTGGGAAAAAATTTTGAGTATATGATGCATGGGAAATACACGTATACATATATTTATTAGAGTATAGTTTATTTTATACGAATTTCACTTAGAAAATGTACAGAAGAAAAAAGTATTGTAAAGATTACAATGAAAGTAGTTTGTACATATTGGTTTTTAACTTAATTCGATTGCTTAGAATGGAATGTGGAAGGGATAGTAAGGGCTGGGCTCCGTGCTGAAAAAAATACAAATGACAATATCAAAAGCAAATTTTATAAGAATTACATTCATGAGTAAAAAATATAAAAATATTTACCCAAACATTGGACAGATCCTGCCATTGCAGTCAAAGGTATCAATGTATGCAATGTCTTCTGCGGAAAGTTTAAAGTCAAAGACTTCACTGTTTTGAGCAATTCTTGATTTTGTAACTGATTTAGGGATAACTATGTGACCACGATCCAACTGAAAGAAAAATAAAAATTGTATTATGAAGTTTACCTGTGAATATAATTCATGAATGAAATATTGGCATATACCTGGTATCTAATAAGAACTTGAGCAGGTGTTTTATTATATTTCTTCGCAAGTTCACCTAATTTTTTATCATCTAACAATTTCGGATCATCTGGCTTAGCCCATGGCCTATCAGGCGATCCAAGGGGACTGTAGGCAGTAATAAGAATATCCTTTTGTTTGCAGAAGTCAGAAAGTTTTTTTTGAGTAAGATATGGGTGGCATTCAATCTATAAATGTACAATTATATACATTATAAATGTATTATTCGATATAAAAATGCATTCATTATACATCACTATAAATTGAAAGAAACTTATATTTACTTGGTTTGTAACTGGTTTGATGCTGCAATTTTTAAGTAGCCTGTCTATTTGTTCAGAATTAAAGTTGCTAACACCAATGTTTTTAACAAGTCCTTTAGATACCAAAGCTTCCATAGCTTTCCATGTATCTACATAGTCTACATTGCTAAGAGCAGGACTATCATCAGCATTCTTTGGGAAAAGATCATCCCCTTCCTTGTATGCCATTGGCCAATGAATTAAGTAAAGATCCAAATATTCAAGACCCAAATCTGATAAAGTCTTTTTAATAGCAGGTTCAACTAAGTCTGGTCTATGGAAAGTATTCCATAATTTGCTGGTGATAAAAAGGTCCTGCCTTTTCACAATACCTTCCGTCAGCTTTGCTTTAAGAGCAGTACCCACTTCTTTTTCATTGCCATAAACATGAGCACAATCGATATGTTTATATCCAATATCAATTGCATCCTTAACAGCCTGAGTAACTTCTCCAGGTTTGGACTAAAAAATGTATAAGTTATTAATTAATTGAAAAAGATAAATTACAACAACTTGTGCAATAGGTATACAAGTAGAAATATATTTGTAGTAAAAATAAAAATCATGTTATATAATTTTATTTTCCACTTGAAGTCTTAACTGATATGATATCATCTATGTGTATTATTTCTGATAAACTTATCTTAAAATGTGTTTAAATGTGCACTTCTATTGATTGGAAATAATCGATACATATACATATGAAGTTGAAAGTACAAAGTATAAAGATAATGAAGGTAGCATATAAAAATCTAGTTAACACGAATACAAAAAAATATAGAAAGATCCAATAGTTCTATAAATATTAATATGATGGAAAATTGGTTGTTTCAGAATATTTTGTTTGATTTCCCATATTTGAAATTTTAATTCATTAAATGTCAGAAGACATATATATTATAATGCCCTTGTTATAAAAACAATTAAGGGAACCACTACATTCTAGATACAAGGGCAAACCGTTCATCCATTTGGAAGATTCGAGAACATCATAGAAACATATTACATCTTATTGATATGTCAATGTTGCAGATATCTTATACCGTAGATTTCAAATAGAAAATTATAAAAACATTGCGAATGAAATTCATTAACACGAGTTGCGCAAGAAGGAATTCGTCATATATATCGTAAATAATTTTATCTACATTCTTCTTGAAAATAAACGATAAATTCTTTGATGTTTAATTACTATATCGGTAATAGTACTGACCTTCCATGTACCAAGTCCAAATGACGGCACTTCGTTGCCGTTGTAGAATTTCATCATCGGTACGTTTAGAACCATTTTGATTATTTTTGATGTTTTATACAAACTTTCTTACTTGAAACACAGGGTACGTATTTAACACTGGTATTATATTTTGATATTCGATACACCGTCGGAAAGTAGTGCCGGCAGCACAATGCCGGTAAATTCGCTCAGCACCTTTTATAAATATCCTACATTAACCCTTGTGCCCTGTCCCCTTCTCCGGAGACATACCCGTATACCCGTATATCGAAGGATGAAGCGTAATTTATTGTTTCGTTTTGTTTTATATATTTTAAAAATAAATTGTTGTTAAATTATTCGAAAACCTTCGTTGAAAACAGAATATATTTCTCTTAATATCATATATTTCTTGTTACAACTTACACGTTACTAGCTAATAACCAGCATAAAATTTTTTCTTCTAATATTAATATATTGATATAAATTAAAATATCTTATCCTTCTATACTGTACTTGATTTGTAAATATCATGTATGCTTTGATTGAGAAAAATTTGCACCTGAATTTTAAAATATGTATAATTAATGTATCTTAATCTGTATTCTATTTTTCAGGTGCTAATATTTTGTTGCATTTGAGGTATTCACGCAATTCACGCAATTCACGTAAACAAACGTTACAAATTTTATAGCTAAAAATACATAGATATACATACAAAGAAGAATTTTATCTTGTGGACCCCTAAAAGTGTACTGTCCTGTTCTACAAGATTTTTCTGCGCATGCGTTTGGCAGTCTCTGATGTGTGCGCGACCTTGCATAATAAATCTTATGTGTTATATAGAGAAATTTTTCTATGTATTTGTAATTTGAAGCGTAGTGTTGCGACTCCGGTAAATTCGTTACGAGAAACGGGCCCTATGGAAAATTACAGAGTCCGTTACGAGCAGCAAGGGACAATTCACAATCCTTTGATCACTAAGGATGAATGAATGAGTTACTCTTATAACAGAAATGGATCGTTCTCGAATGTTAAATAAAATTTAAAATGTCATTGCACTTGTCGGTAAGTGGACAACTTTCTAAAATTTTTATAATTTCCAAGTACACATATCTAATCACGATCAATGATTGTATTTTTAAAATGTTTATATTCAAAGATTGGACCAATAAATAGGAAAGAATAGCATGTTGTGTATTTACTTACGTATGAATATATATTTTTTCAGTATGTGAACATTGAAATACTTCAGGTGTTCATAACGTTTAATTTAATTTAAAATCGATCATCGTCGTCCTTTTACACTTGTTTTTCATTCTTATTCAAATGTGCGGTAATGGTACAAACAAAAACATTATCGATATTTTCTGTTTTGTTGTTGAACAATACGCATGAGCTTACGTGAATAAGCTTATTATGAGAGCGTATGAATGAACAATAAGTGTTTAAATACTTCAGCAGGAACACTTCTCAGTTGAACACGTTTAAACTCATATCTAGCATTGAAAGTTTTATTAATAGAAATATTTTATATTTCATATATATACTACTATAACTATGCTATAGCTAAACATAATTATAAATTCCCGGACGGTAAAAATACGTGCTTATATTTAGGAGACGTACATAATTACTAAACTGAGAGAGGGCTCAAGCTCGATTATACATAGTTTTTCTGAGTATATCGCAGAAATAAAAAATACAGAACATTTGATATCACAGTATTGAAAACAGTGCCAGCTGAATTCAGCTACGTTATTACTTCGATAAATATTTCACATTTTATAAGTAGAAATAAAAGTTCATAAGTAGAAATACGTAGAATAAAATGCTTCTGTTAAATAAATCACGCAACATATATATAGATTATATTATTTGCCATATCTTAACTTGCTAACGCATTACGGAATACATTTTTTTATCAAATAATCGGCCAAGTTAAATAGATTTACCGATCTTATAATTGATAAATGTATCGATTAGTTAGATTAATATCACGTATGTGGCATTCATGCATGTATGTGGAAAAGGCAATATATGTATATAACAATTTGAACAGAATAATACAGAATTCGCGCTTAACTTATAAATATATGCAAATAAAACTATCATAGTGTTATTTTTTACTGATTAATTGATGTACGACACCTAAGAACGTGAGGCAAAAAATGCTTACAGCAATAATACATACAAATCGCCAGCCATCCATACCAGAGCAACCAATAGAATTTGGTACAGAGATCGTTGATACAAGTATAGTACATAGACGTTTCGTAAAACTTAGGTTCCTTATTTGTATAGTTTGTTAAATTCTTCACATTATTTGTACATTCATTTTTTCTTTTATAAAGAATACAATTCATAATATCTTTCTCACAATAACACTTTAAATTATTTTTAATCGTTAAAAAATTGTCTTTTGGACTGATCTCGTTGTTAAGTACAACACTAATTTTTTGTTTGTAAGAAAACCAATTGAACGTATTGTTTTGATCGTAGAGATAGGAAGACGTCTTTACCTTTCGGAAAATTAAGAATTTTACAATAGCCTTGACTTTTTTCTGAAGAACTACTTTGCTATATCCTTTATTTGCCGTATCCACGGTCGCATTCAGTTTAAGACGTCTGTTTCGATAATTGTTCTCTTTCTTGACAGTTTCCAATAACAATTCCAAGATTAACAAGTTGAAAAATTTGGTCTTGAAATGCATAAGGTTGTCTAGGTCGTTTTTTAAGGTTTGCAAACATCTATCATCGAATGTGTCCGTAAATTCATGGAGGCGACTTCGATCGTCGATTTTCAGGACTATATAGCTGATTATCGTCAGAATAAAATTCATTGCCTTGCTTTGAATAGTTCTTCCTTCTTTTAAGACGGTTGATATTTCTTTAAGCTTCCCGCAGGATAGAAACGAACCGTTGTATTCGTTCGTATATTCCAGCATCATGGTCGTTCACGAAATCGATAATTTCAAAAATTTCGATATTATTATTCTGCTTTTGTTTCAAACTGTGATTCCGCTCATTCAAGTTATTTTAAACACTTTTTTCCTATAGGAATATTACTCGACGGTTGGTTACGTAATCGATTCACAATTCACGTTCAAAAGAATTACTTAAAGGATAATTTAAATGAAAGTATCGTTGGTTGTGCGCGATTCCAAAATGTCATCAACAAGTAATGGTGTTATTACTCTGACGATATTTTTGTTTACGTTCAGTCGGTGGAATGTTAGGAATGGACACAGTGTGAGTACATCAGACTGATATAAGTGATCATATTCATTGTAATAAACTTTATTGATCTAAATACGAACTAAACTTACAAAAGGTTCAATACATAAAAAACATAAAAAAAAGAAGTAGAAAAGGAAAGGACGTAGAAATGTTCAATAAATAATCATAAGTGAAGACTTATATGGAGAAATTATTTTCAAAGCCAGAATCTTGAAACGGATGACTTCGAATCGGGGAAGAAGTACGATTTTTGTGCAGGCAAAAATCTTCATAAAATGTAGAGTTCCTACGTGGATTTCCGATATCGACCGTGTCCAAGTGTTCTAGAGAATTCCATGCCTTACCAAAAAAACTCTCCTCCGTTGTGTCGTCTGTCCAAATGAATTCTGCGTTGCCTTCCGCATAAGAAAGAAACGGCTCCGCTGAAATTTTCTTTTTGATCGAGGAAACGTGCTGTTCCAAACATTCCTCTTTTACCTGCTCCTCAAGCGCCAGGAATGATTTCAACGAATTACTGATCATGTTATCCATCGAAACGAATCGGTTAAACGAATCGTTTGCATTGTTAGTTTGGTCGATCGGTTCCACGGACGTGTTCAGTTTCTCTGATTTATTCGAATTGAATATGGAGTCTCTCATTAGAATCGGCACGTCTTCGTATTCTTTATGCTTCAACGCGATGCTGCTGAACGTAATGACATCCGGTATCGAGGACAGAGAAGTCGTTGCTCTCATGTGGATGGAGGAATTGCTTGGGCGTTTGCCGGCTGTTTGTGTAGTTTTAATGCTGTTTGGCGACTTGTCGAAGGCCACCATGTTCTTAATCGCATCGCGGCATTCTTTCACCTTATCGAGCATTCTAGATCTCCAGGAACCGCATTGAACCATCGTGGATGACGCGATGTTTGATGATGATAGCGATCTATTGCAAGTTGGTGAACTGCTTTTGTTGGAAAATTTCGCGTTCCACCTATAAAAGCCATTTAATGATCGCATTCAATGTTCGTGGCGTTTATTTCACCGAGAAAACTGGTATTGCAAAGAAAAAAGACAACATTTCAAACACGGTAGTTTATGAAACTTACGCTTGGGCGATATGATTCATGATGTAATTTCTTCGTTCATTTAATGATAATATAATGAATACGTGACCGGCAATGGGCTAATAACAAATAATATCGAGAAGGTGTCGCTTTTACCGTAACAATGATCGCTCGAAGGTCGTGCTTGAATTTACCAAACATTGCGATACGAAATTCGAGTTAAAGCATGTACCTACGTATGTGGTATATCTTGTCAGGTAAATTTTTGAAATTTCTTAAAACGAAAAATCGTTGAAACCACGATTAATTTTGCTTTTAAACCGATTAGCGAAACGATAGTGGAAAAATGTCACCGCAAAATTGTTGGGTAATATTATGTTTGCGCGTAAAAGATTCCGTTTATGTGTTGCGATGAGCGGATATAGAATAAGCAATTTTGCTTATTGGTGAAGTGAATTATGCTGAAAAAGGGCTCTCGTCCACAAGAGCCTTTGCTGTTTATTGGCCTTGAAAAAATCTACACCGGAATTTCTAATGAGTATAAGACATGGTCTTTTTTTTTGGATGGAATCTTTGTTAATCTAGGCTAGCACTACTGTAGAACTCTATAGTCTATATTACGAACTTCTCTTATTTAAAGATACGAAGCAATCAATGGAGAACAAAAAAAGGTATATTTACAATGCTTACAGAAAGTATACATCATTGTATTTATTATGCATATGAATTAATTTACATATTATAATTAATTAGGTATATTAGAATTCTAAGCATATTAGATTTCATAGCAATTAGTAGTACTTTCATATGACTATAAAAATTTGGTACATGAAAATGAAAATGAAATATACTATAGGATTTGCATTCTCATTTCGTTAGATACAATTTTCATTCAAAATACATCTTTTCAAACAACTCAACTTCGTTCTAGTCCGTTGATTGTATTTCCGCTTACAGTATCTCTAACGATTACAGAAACAATAATCATCACTGCGTCATCCATCCTTGAAACAGAAGTTTTATAGTTTCGAGAATTGTTTTCATATTGATTGTACGTGCTTCGCTGCAGTACAAAAATGTATTTGTATTGCGAGAGTCAGAAATTACCTTATTTTTTTTTATTTCTGTTATTCAACGTTGCACTAACCATTTAAATGAGTTATTAGCGATTCGCATTTTATAACGATTCTACAAGGAAAAAAGAGAATGAAATACTTTCTGCTTGATAATTTCTTTTTTTGATGCAATTTTATTTACTCGCAGTGTATACACTCTTTAATGAAGGTTAACATTGGCTGAATGCGATTAGCCTTGTCCGTGACAGTGTCCACATTGTTACAGCGTATGATGTCACGTCGTCCGGAGCATCGAAATTTTCCATGGCATTCAATAAATCTAATTGACCAAATAAGGGTCAAACAAGTACCGAATTACACCGTGGGATTATGCAAGTTCAAAGGGGATATACCTTACTATTAATTTATACTGAATCTGATGAGCTATTTCCTGTCATTTTACTTGTTTGCAATGAAACTTTTATTATTCGAACGGGTAGTACTTATGCCCCTTTGCACTGTAAAAAGGAGTAGAAATAACATTACCATCTCTCTGCCGAATAACAAGAATAATTAATTTACAATTTAATGGACCATCGGGATGCTTACTCTGCAAATCGTGCAACACGTTGATACGTGCCAAGTTTTGCTATAGAGGCCATTTCCTCATCCGTTAAGGAAAAATCAAATATATTCATATTTTCTTTCAATCGACTCGGTGTTACTGTTTTCGGAATGATAGCGATTCCTTGTTGCAACTGGAATATTTCGATGAAAAAAAATTAAATTTTATATCTGTAGATAAACGGATCGATGTCTTAGTAAATTCCATTTTAGCGATATAGTCTGTGTTAAAGAGCAAAGGATCGATTCACATATACATATGTATGTAATCGTATAATGTATTCGTATGTGTAATCGTATGTGTATTACTAAACTTATCTTTATTGGTGGAAATGGCCCGAATGGTAGGTTGTATTATCGTTAAACGAAATATCGAAATATATACGAAAGTAGCTATAACCGGAGAACATGAAATAGCACTCTCCACACAGTATTTAAATAAGATAGTTATCTCTAAAATGATAAAAAATATTATAACTAGATATTATTTACTTACGACATATCTTAGAGCAATTTGTGCTGTCGTCTTGTTATACTTTTTAGAAAACTCTACTAACACTGGATTGTCCAAGAAAGTTGGTATCCCCGCCCTATTACCTGGTTGTCCTAGCGGTGAATATCCGGTTATCGTGATATTATGTTTTTGGCAGAATTGTATCAATGGCTTTTGATCCACATTTATGCTCACTTCGACCTAATAGAAGCAATAAATTTTAAATTAATTGCGAATTAATTCCACAAGTAGTACAGAGAACAATCTGTACCTGATTATTTACAGGCAGTATCTTGGCTACAGCAAGTAAACGAGTGATCTGTTCCTGATTGAAATTACTAATTCCGATACTACGAGTTAATCCTAATCGCACGCACTCTTCCATTCCTTTCCATGTTTCGAGGTAGTCAGTATCCGACATCAAAAGTGCCCCATTTTCGTCTCTGGGCATTAAATCGTCTCCTTCCTAAAAAATATTTAGTACATTTTTTAAAATGCCCATTAAACAGGTAATTAAAACATATTGAATTAGAACGAACCTTGAAGGCAAATGGCCAATGAATCAGATAAAGATCTACATAACTTAATCCGAGATTTTCCAACGATTTCTTACATGTTGGAACTACGCTTGACTCTTTGTGGAAGTTATTCCAGAGCTGTAAGAAATGTTATATGAAATGTTTTCATCTCTGATAAAAAATAAAATTTAAAAGTTTTAAATAATATTTAATTACCTTAGTTGTAACGAAAAGATCTTCCCTTTTCACAGTTCCATCCTTGATCTTCGCTTGAATTGCCTGACCAATTTCTTTCTCATTTTGATAGAAGAACGCTGTGTCTATGTGACGGTATCCTAGGTTTATTGCCTCCTTTACAGCCGCTTCCACCTCTCCAGCACGGGACTGGAAAGGTACAAAATTTAATCTACTTTATTACTACTATTATTCTCGAAATTTTATATCTCACTCTCATTTTAAGTAAACATCTAAAAAGTAAACTGTTACAACGTTTTTAGAACATCTTTATCACAGATGTACAGATGTAATCATAATGTACGATCGATAACTATTTCGATTATTGCGTCTTATCTTTAAATATGTATAAATATGTTCTTACCTGATACGTACCAAGACCAAAAGCAGGCATTTTATATCCATTGGAAAGCGCAAGAGATGGTATTTCAGCCATTACTAATTATAGATTTTAAGTAAGTCGTCAAAACAGTAGATCTCGTTGGTGAATTTTTGTCAGAAAATTCCGCTACCACTTGTAATCAAATGTAAAGCGCACAATATTCTAGAAACTAACTGATTGAACTGTATCGTTGAGTCTTCTATTCATACTATTCTACTCTAAGTAAATCATTATATAACGATAAAGATGACGTGAAACAATTCTAGACAACCAAGATTAGATAGTTGCTCAATATTATTACGATATTTCAAAATGTTATCAAACGGTTATTTTTTGTTTAAATTAACGAAGAAGACAGCATTTATTTTGATAATAATAATATAAATCTTATGTATTTAACTTGTTACCCTATGTCGATATACGAAATATGACGATATATGATTCTTAGTTTATGAATATTGAAGAAAAGTGGTAGATATATAGGAATAAACTTTTTTAAAACAGTAGTTCTTCTTATAACAATGATTTATTAAAAATAGAATTAATTACAAGCATGAACGAAAATTACATAGAATATATGTTCTTGTATATATAATATACGTTTAATAAAACAAAATGTTTAACGAATTATTTAATAGAATAAGGCAGTTATGTAAAATAGTGAATCTATTTTCTCTTTTAGAATTCTATAGTGAACGGATAGTCCTTGTGTCCCTTATACCTAAATATAAAACTTCGTTGTAATTAAAATGTAAAAACAAGAAATATGCACGTTTAATCACTGTATCCGCATATTACTTACTCTGCAGCAGGACAAATACGAATTCCACGGTCAAGTGTATTGATGGTTGCAATTTCCTGTGATGTTAACTTAAAATCGAAGATATTGATGTTTTCCTTAATACGTTCCTTCGAACTAGACTTAGGTATAGGAATGGTACCAATGTCGATCTATTGATAGAATAATTATTTCAATTAAATGTGTGAAGTCCATTGCAGCGCATTAATTACTTTTAAAAAGATGCTTGTTTCATAACCATTGTTTTATATATGTATACATTACCAAGTATCGTAAAACAACTTGCGCCGGAGTCTTCCCATACTTTTTGCTAATCGCAATTATTTCTGCTGATTCGATGGTAACTTGTGGATCGCCAGGTTTCGCCCAAGTACGCTTAGGAGAACCGAATGGGCTGTAAGCCGTGATAGATATGTTACGTTGCGTGCAGAAATCACGTAGTTTTTTCTGATTTAAGTTTGGATGGCACTCCACTTGACACATGACAGGTTTGATTTGGGCGATCGATAAAACACGATCGATCTGTTGGGAGTTAAAGTTGCTAAGACCTATACTTTTAGTTAATCCCAGCTTTACACATTCTTCCATTGCTCGCCACGTATCGAGATAATCCACGTCTCCATACATGGGATTACCTTTCTCATCAACTGGCCACAGACCTTCAGAATTTTCCTAGGATTATGTTTCTACATAAATAATGCAATCATTTTTTTCAATTATTTTTCAAGCTTATTATGTCGATACCAACTTGTTGAACGGAAAAACGAATTAATAAAGTCATTCGAATGATAATTCTTTTTTTTACAGATCTACCTTCTTATATACAATTTTATTTTTGTTACATCACATTTTAAAACTAAAATTAAATTATATCGTATTTACATTTTGGAATAAAGAATGTTCTAACTGAAATTGAGTCGCAATTTCCTAATAGTAAAAAGCTCTGATTAAGAGACAATCCGGTCAACAGATTTAGAATGCGTAGTGAAGTTATGCAATCTTACATCAAATCCCATGGGCCAGTGAATAAGATAAAGATCAACATAATCGAATCCGAAATTTTCAAGTGATTTTTTGCACGCTGGTACTACCAATTCTTTCCTGTGCATCGAATTCCATAACTGAAAGTATAAAAAAGTTAGTGTTCAGGTTGATTGATATAATAACAAGTAGATGAATTTGTAATAGAAAAATATATTAAAGGTATAAGTATAAATATAGTGTATACTGATTGAGATTCTCTCTCTTACAGTGTTACAATATAATAGAAGCAGCTATGATAGGGAGCATGTTCATATATTTATAGCAAAGGATATTACCAAAAAGTTAACCTTGTAGCTCTAGCTGAAGGCTACAAGAAACAGCAATAGAAATCTACTTATAGCTCTTTTGTTTCTAGACCTTGTAATCCAAAACATAATTTATATACAAGGGCACAATAATATGGATCGAATTTTTTGTATCACTAAATTCTATTCTCTTCGTAACAGTGGTAAAAGAATAAGTGTAGAGTTTTTCTTGAAGTAATTACTTCAACAGTTAGTAGCAAAATTAATGGCTAGAAACTTTGTCATTAGGCAGAAAATTACCTTTGTTGTTATAAATAAATCTTCTCGTTTTATCACACCCTCTGCAATCTTATCGCGTAGAGCTTTGCCAACTTCCTTTTCATTGCAGTAGATATAAGCGCAGTCAAAATGCCTGTAACCGGCATCCACCGCGTCTCGCACTGCTTGTTCAACAGCACCTGGATTGTCCTTAAAAAATTTACATGAAAAAGTGATCATTCAGTGGTATACATATTATCATACTCTGTCTGATCTTAAAAAATTTATAATTTGAGATTTGTGAAGAAAATTTTATGAGATCCTTCCTGTTGAAAGAATTACTTTAATTGCGAAAATTGTAAGATCTATGAATAATTTAAAGCTTTAAAACCGCTATTTTGTCATGTCATTTAATGTTATTGTGTTTTTCTCCATTTTCATCATTCTCCATTATTAATGAAGAAAACTGACTATAAAATATTGATATGTAATAATTTATAATACGATAAAGAACTTTCAAACATACCAGTTTAATAATTTTGTAAGTAAATTAGTCAGTAAATGGCAAATAATATCTATTTGTTACATTGTTTTCTTTTATTTCAAATATCCTTATACTTTATGTTAACTAGAAATCTGTCAAACGTCTCTTTTAGAATATAAAGTAAAAGATTTGGTCGGTACTTTCGTACATCTGTGCGTTATTGTATATTATTTTTAAACAAAATACTCACTCCAGCTTGCCAAGTACCAAGTCCTAAGACAGGGATTTTTTGCCCATTACTTAAAGTATGCGTAGGTACAGCCATCCTTTAACAGTTGTTACTGCAACATGCTATATCAATCACTCTAAAATTCACATATTAGAATGAACTCAATTTATAAATGTTAAGATAAGTTCCCCCACTTAACAACTTACATACCATATGTATGTTAGTCTTCTGATATGAAGCAAATTATTATATAATTAAAATTATACTGTTGGTTGATTTGGTATATAATGTATAATGTATCTTCCTTTATGAATATGCAAATTGATTTTATAAAAATTATTGCGAATGAATATCATATGATATTATATAACAAAGGTATTAATTGTAAGATAATACGGTATTAATCTGCATACTGGGTCATTCCCAACCAGTAATTTCAGATCATTTTTCATTTTGTCTATATCTTTGTTTCAATTTCGTTTTGTTTAAACAGTTTAAGATAAGATATACATAGAAACATAAAAGGGTATGCATAAACTTAAATGATTCAGTATGCAAACGACATTAACAAAAATAAGGTTATAAACAAAGAATTAGGAATATTGGCAAAGCTAGAAAATAATTCAACAGTATATAAAATACGGACGCATGCACATATTTTATATATTACTTTATATATTACCTCATAGAGAATGTTCAAAACATATTTCAAAATCATCGAAATCGGGCTGTTCGGCAAGTTCACCAATATGGTGGTCGTTTTCAGATTTCCCCTGGTTTTCGCACAAAACCATTAGTGTTGTTACATTTCTGTATTGGTGCCCTAATGACACTTTTTTCATGAGAATCCATCCATATAATGAAATGTAGCAATGATCAAATATTATTTATTATGATGCTAACATAAAAAAATGTTTACATACATGTATGTTACATAGATATGTTCATTATGGCTTTTTTGCCCAGTATGATGTATCCTATGTACCTTATATTAACATTAGTATGCCTTTACATACACACACAATTTAAAATAATCAATCATCAATAGTCAAATCAAGTTAATTTCACAATAAATAAATATGAGTTAATTTATTTCTTTATGTCAATAGAAGAAATATAATTTGTCATAGCATTATCAATTTCATTAATCATTATAATTATTTGATCTTTTATTAATTCTTGCTTATAAATATTCGATAAAATTGACGTCTTCAAAATTAAGCTTCTTGTGACTTATTTTAGATTCTTTAAAAATATATATCACGCGTGTAAACACATTTATTTATCTCAAACGATAGTATTTTACTGGTGGACGCAAGTTTTGTATTTCACTTTAGTACAGATATAATTAAGTATGTCCATTCAAACTAAAGATGTTTTTGCTGTCATTCAGAAATATAACAATATACCATTTTTATTAATAATATTCTTTTGCA